>NC_091252.1:74476742-74779772 GCF_042477335.2 Ovis canadensis
AAGATTCCACATGCCAAAAACAACCCAGAAGCAATATTATAATAAATTCAACAAAGACTTTAAAAATGGCCCACATCCAGAGAAATACTAATAATATTTAAAAATCAAAGATGTATAAATATAGAAAAATATATAAAAGAACCAACTTTAATAGGGGACTCTGGAATAGAATATTAAAAGATTTCTCTCTCTTTCCTTTCTGAATGTCTTTAATCAGCAGAAAAGGTACCTATGCACACTGAATGTGTAAGAACAGTCCAGCATAAAGACAAGGTGGAGAACTGGCGAGGAAGCAAAGCCATGAGTCCTGATGGAGAAGACGGATAAGAGAAAGTGAGGGTCCACAGGCTGCCCAGGTCCTGGTGGCCACATCACCATCTGTACATGAACCTGCTGCAGGATCTGGTGTAATTGACAAAGGTAGCGCCAATACAGCCCACCTTTCTCCTCATTTTAAGTAGCATAGAGGCATTTGGGGGGCTTCCCGGGTGGCTCAGTGGTAAAGAATCTGCAGGAGATGCAAGTTCTACCCCTGGGTTGGAAAGATCCCCTGGAGAAGGAAATGGCAATCCACTCCAGTATTCTTGCCTGGAGAATCCCCATGGGTAGAGGAGCCTGGTGGGCTACAGTCCATAGTGTCGCAAGAGAGTCAGAAACAACTGAGTGATTAAACAATGGTATTTCTGAGTCTCTCTCTTCCCTTCAACACTGCCTTCTTCCCAACCCCAAAGAGAAAAAAAAAAAAGGCCATAAACGTCACTTTGAAAGCTTAAACCAAACACATTAGGGACAAAGGCACCTCTTCCTTTGTAGCTCTCCTGCAAAGTAACTTAAAAGGCATTTCTTTGGCAAAGATCTCAGTCTCTTCAGGAATTCAAGTGTCAGTCTGACGGAGGCAAAGAACAGGGCCTAGGAGTCAGAATATACATTGTCTGACCAGTGGAATCAGCTGGGGAAAGTTGCTGCAACTCTCTGGGCAGCACTGACAATAAAATGAAGAGGTTAAATTACCACCCAGAGACGCTCCCAACTCTAAAGCTAGGGTGCCGGTATACCAGCACTGACTCCACTTCGCAGTTTCAAACAAACAATGCAACATCTCAACTACTGTTAAACTACAATGGGAGGCCTCCGGGGTCATGTGGAAACAATTTCTTAAATGAAAGCTTTTTTGTCAACTATGTGAAAAGCACATAATAAATCTAAAAATAGACTAAAAGGATTATGTGGACAAGTCAAAATAGAATTTTGATGACTAAGTGGATTGCTAAACTATCATGACATACCTCAAAGCAAGTGAAGAAACCGAACAGCGTTTCATTTGTTAATATGTTTAAGATTACAAAGACATGATAAATTGGCAAAACAGCCAAGGTTCATGAATGCATCAGCATCACCACAAAAGGACACCCCCAAGAGTGCACTGCAATTAATTCAGCAGAACTGCTCCAAAGGGGGTAAACAGGTTGAGCATGTTTTTAAGCTCACATCCGTTTCTCACCTAGATTCAATGGAGGTTGAGGCGGAGAAGAAGGGCATCTATGGACAGACTCTCAAAGCTTCACTGAGATAACTCTTCAAAAACAGTTTCTAGAAGTAGATGCAGCCTCTCAATCAAAAAGTTAAGACTTTCAAACACTGAGTGGAACACAAAAACCTAATATACAATACTCCCAGCGGGTCCTATGTAAATGACATTCTTTTTTCATTTTATTTTAGTATTTGCATTGCCCTTTTTGCTTTCTTTAGCAGATACACATTAGGAGGACCCAGAAATGAACATTATGATCTATTAAAGAGCAAGAAGCAGGACAAACCAACTCTCCATGAACCTGTTCAATAAGCAGAAGATATCTGCTTATTAAAAAGCAGTAAGTATATACACTTCCCTGTACACATGTTATCTTTCAATTAAAGTTTCAAAAAATCAACACTGTTCTCTTAGGTAACAAAGTCTGGCATCACTTTGATAAAGTTAACTCTTACATAGGAAAGTAACTGTCAGGTTTCCCAACAGGTCATCCTGGGTTAAAAATAAGATAATGAATAGAAATATAGATGTGTACTCAAAAGCCAGGTGATAACAGACATTTCTGATATTGTGAAAAATCTAATGAAACTGAATTATATCAACTTATTCCCCATTTCTTAGTTTTCCAACCCCAGGTATAGAAACAAAATAGTATTTATTTTACTGAGCTAGTGAATCATTGATCAAGTACCTAAAATCCTCTTACATGACCTTCAACTCTTAATTTTCCTGCATCAAATGGAAATGAGAGAACACATAGAAATAACAGGTATCTATTGAGGATCACTGCATACCAGGGGATACTACTAAGGATACAGGATGAGTAAGAGGTGGTGCTCCAGGGGGTATAGGATCAGGAAGGCAGGGGAATGTGAGTGAGTAGACATCACTACAATATATGATACATAACTTCTCGATTTGTGAACTGCATGGCTATGTTTTACACATACCCTTTTATATATGCAAGAAAAGGTGTGTCATGAGTTAATATTAAACTTACATTTTGACTTAACCAGTGGAGAACAACTTCAGTTCAGTTCAGTTGCTCAGTCGTGTCCAACTCTTGGCCACCCCATGAATCGCAGCACGCCAGGCCTCCCTGTCCATCACCAACTCCCGGAGTTCCCTCAGATTCACATCCATCGAGTCAGTGATGCCATCTAGCCATCTCGTCTTCTGTCGTCCCCTTCTCCTCCTGCCCTCTATCCCTCCCAGCATCAAAGTCTTTTCCAATGAGTCAACTCTTCGCATGAGGTGGCCAAAGTACTGGAGTTTCAGCTTTAGCATCATTCTTTCCAAAGAAATCCCAGGGCTGATCTCCTTCAGAATGGACTGGTTGGATCTCCTTGCAGTCCAAGGGACCCTCAAGAGTCTTCTCCAACACCACACTTCAAAAGCATCAATTCTTCGGCGCTCAGCCTTCTTCACAGTCCAATTCTCACATCCATACATGACTACTGGAAAAACCATAGCCTTGATTAGACAGACCTTAGTCGGCAAAGTAATGTCTCTGCTTTTGAATATGCTATCTAGGTTGCTCATAACTTTTCTTCCAAGGAGTAAACGCCTTTTAATTTCATGGCTGCAGTCACCATCTGCAGTGATTTTGGAACCCAAAAAAATTAAGTCTGACACTGTTTCCACTGTTTCCCTATCTATTTCCCATGAAGTGATTGGACCGGATGCCATGATCTTCGTTTTCTGAATGTCAAGCTTTAAGCCAACTTTTTCACTCTCCTCTTTCACTTTCATCAAGAGGCTTTTTAGCTCTTCACTTTCTGCCATAAGGGTGGTGTCATCTGCATATCTGAGGTTCTTGATATTTCTCCCGGCAATCTTGATTCCAGCTTGTGTTGCTTCTAGTCCAGCGTTTCTCATGATGTACTCTGCATAGAAGTTAAATAAGCAGGGTGACAATATACAGCCTTGACGGACTCCTTTTCCTGTTTGGAACCAGTCTGTTGTTCCATGTCCAGTTCTAACTGTTGCTTCCTGACCTGCATACAGGTTTCTCAAGAGGCAGGTCAGGTGGTCTGGTATTCCCATCACTCTCAGAATTTTCCACAGTTGATTGTGATCCACACAGTCAAAGGCTTTGGCATCATCAATAAAGCAGAAATAGATATTTTTCTGGAACTCTTTTGCTTTTTCCATGATCCAGTGGATGTTGGTAATTTGATCTCTGGTTCCTCTGCCTTTTCTAAAACCAGCTTGAACATCAGGAATTTCACGGTTCACGTGTTGCTAAAGCCTGGCTTGGAGAATTTTGAGCATTACTTTACTAGCATGTGAGATGAGTGCAATTGTGCGGTAGTTTGAGCATTCTTTGGCATTGCCTTTCTTTGGGATTGGAATGAAAACTGACCTTTTCTAGTCCTGTGGCCACTGCTGAGTTTTCCAGATTTGCTGGCATATTGATTGCAGCACTTTGACAGCATCATCTTTCAGGATTTGAAATAGCTCAACTGGAATTCCATCACCTCCACTAGCTTTGTTCGTAGTGATGCTTTCTAAGGCCCACTTGACTTCACCTTCCAGGATGTCTGGCTCTAGATTAGTGACCACATCATCATGATTATCTGGGTCGTGAAGATCTTTTTTGTACAGTTCTTCTGTGTATTCTTGCCACCTCTTCTTAATGTCTTCTGCTTCTGTTAGGTCCATACCATTTCTGTCCTTTATTGAGCCCATCTTTGCATGAAATGTTCCCTTGGTATCTCTAATTTTCTTGAATAGATCTCTAGTCTTTCCCATTCTGTAAACTTACATTTTGACTTAACCAGTGGAGAACAACTTAGGTTCATTAATTTCTTCTTTCATCTCTTGATAGTTATGTCTTCTTTTGAGAGGGAATTCTCTTTCACTCTACCCTTCCTACTTAATTTTTCTGTAATAAACTTTGACTTTTTCATCTCCTAGTTTCAAACTTAGGCCTTTATGGCTTCCTGACACTATATCTAAGTTGGTTAACTGTTTTTAGAAGTGACTTTTATTATATTCCTGACCTTTACTGAAAGTTCTTGTCTGGTTTTCCATTAACTGGTAATTTTTTCCTAATTGCCACCCAAATGAATCTGCAGTTCCTATTCCTATTATTTCATTTACACAATTAACCCTGGAACAATTTCTTTCCAAACCAAATAGGAACTCTGTGCCCCTTACTGCCATATACAATTTTATTTTTTTAACCTATTATTGTTCATTTAATTTGGTAATGTAGTATGCCTGCCAAATCCCATCTTAAAATTCCAGGAGATGACCTGAATTCCTTTTCTGTATTTTGTTGTATTTAACTAACACTTTGAATTCATCTTCGGGGCAGGGGGTAGGCATGAGGGATGGGGTGGCTATGGATTCAGACAGACCTGGGCTCCTTTACTGACTCAATTCCATTTGCATTGCATGAATTTGAGGTATACAGATTTAACCTAACTTCTCTTTCTAAAGTCAAAGAGGTTTGTGGAAGGTGACATATACAGAGCATTCAGCCAGACACCACATGCCTCACTGAATAATGGGTATTTTAAGTAGCACATCTCTGGAGGAATTTGGATTTCCCCCTTCACATGGAAACATTCCTTCTGTTCTACCTTCCTCTTGAGCAGTCATTGTCTTCCCTTCTTGCATTTGTGAAGAACAATCTATGTTGTTGCCTCCATTTTTTCAATGCACAGTTCTTGCCTCAACATATAGCAATAGAACTTCACAACTTTAGTACCCGCTATGCTAATAATACTGATAAATGTTTACTGAGTTGGTTTAAAGCCAATCACTATATCAGATGGCCACTTCTCTACTCCGCTCTTCTTTGCTGACCCTCCTCCTCTGATTACCCCTAAACTGGTGATGTTCATTCACGGCCCTCTCTGGGATTCTCTCTGGTGATATCTTCCAGTCAACACATCTTCAAACAACATAACTAACATATTACAAGGACTCTACAATGATGGTTCCAGCACTCACACTGCAGTTACCATGCCCAGCTGCTTTCCTGGCAATTCTCATCTGATTAAGCTGAAGACCCTCAATCTCTGTACTTTCAAATCACAGCTTAAAGTCCTTCCTCAAACAGAAAGTTAACACCATCTAACTGGTTAATACCAAACCTACTAGTCCCACCGCTTAAAACAGAAAATTCCGAGTCAGTGTTGATTTCTTACTTTCCATCTTTCTTTGAATCTCTTTAATCCATGCCCTTAATTCAGACCCTAATTAAATGAAAGTGTTTACAAGTGTCTTAGTCAGCTTAGGCTGTGCATGTGTTAGTCACACTCAGTTGTGTCCGACTCTTTGCGATCCCATGGATTGTAGCCCACCAGGCTCCTCGGTCCATGGAATTCTCCAGACAAGAATACTGCAGTGGATTGTCATTCCCTTCTCCAAGAGATCTTCCTGACCCAGGGATCAAACCTGTGTCTCCTGCATTGTGGGCAGATTCTTTACCATCTGAGCCACAAGGCCTGCCATAACACAAGTATCATAGACGGGATGGCTGAAACAGGCAGATCTGGTGTCTGGTGAAAGCCTGCTTCTTGGTTTGCAGATGGTGGTCTCTTTGTTGACTCCTCACATGACAGAGAACTGGCAGAAAACAAGCTCTCCTGTCTCTTCTTAAAACGGCACTAATTCCCTTGATGAGAGCTCCAATCCTATGACCTAACCACCCCATGGCCCCACCTCTGAAACCATCACACGAGGGGTTAGACTTCCAACATAGAAGTGGGGGTGGGGCAGAGCCATGGACAAGCATTCAGTCCACAACATACATAAAGGACACCCTGAAAAGGACTGATACCTACTTTCTCTTTCTCACCTTTCCCTTGATTACCTCATGACTCCATTACAGCGGGCTTCTAGTGCTTCTTCCTGCTTCGTTTTTCTAGCCCATCTAACCGGCAACAGCTTCACAAAGACGAGCAGAGTCATATCCAGTTCCTTAGAGTAGTACACTACAATGCCTGTCTCAGTTTGGTTCTCCGCTAGTTAGCATCCCTTGACTAAAAATAACAGCAACAAGCTTAAATAAGCTTAAGCAAGGGGAATGTATTAGAAAGCCAAAATGGCAACTCATAGAAGCCAACATTAAGAATACAACTGGCTGCCAGGGAAAACTGGAAATGACCTGTCAGGAATCCATGAAATTACTTCTTACCAATCCTGTTTGTGTTTTATTCCCTGCAAATCAACTTCCTGTGCTCCCCAGTTCACTCAGCAGGACACTGGTTTTGAGCACTTCTTGTGGGTTGAATTGAGTCTGCCCGAAAAAGATATGTTAGTATTCTGACCCTGTAGCTCAGAATGTGACTTTATTTGGTGATGCGGTCTTTATACAGGTAATCAAGTTAAAATGAGATCACTGTGCTGGGCTCTAATGCAATATGATGTCCTCATACAACGGAGAAATTTGGACACAGAGACACAAATAGAAGCGAGACAATGTGAAGAGACACAAGGAAAAGACGGCCAACTACAAGCCAAGGAGAGAGGCCTCGTATGGATCCTTCCTCAGCCCTCAGAAAGCACAGAACATGCCAGCACCTTGATGTGAGCCCTAGCACTCAACCCTACTACACAGAGTAATTCTCTCTCTCTCTCCATTCTCTTCTTACATTCTCTCTGGCTCAGTACTCAAGAGGAGCCCCTGTGTGGCCAGCTTGGGATTGATGGCCAACCTAGTCCAGCGCACTGGGTCAGGCTCCCCAGACAAATGTGGCTCTGAGGATCAGGGGTGGTGTTTGGGCATCAGAGAACCACAGCTTCATGAGGTTCCAAAATGCAATGCAATTAACAGTAATTTTGGACAGTATTATAACAAATAGCTATTATTATGTTACGGCACGTTCTGTTTCTATTCTGTCAGGTGACTGCTGGTACACACTAGTCAAAAACTAGTGTGCAACACTCGATACATTTACACAGTCACACTCAGCTGTTGGAGATAGGTTCTGGTGTGATAACCTACAGAAGGTGGTTTGAGGCTTTGAAATTTATACAGTTAATAATATTGATTAGTTCAATTGTCCCTAAGAAAAATTCTAAAAATCCTTTTTCACAATAGTTTTTAAAACACCCTCCAGCATAACTGTGGAGAAGATGAGGTCAGGCAAATGATTTTTTCTGGGGTAAAAAGCATTATTAAGGGTAGAGACCCATCACCCCTCATGAATTAGTCAAATACTCTCCATTACGACAAACTACATCTTCTCCCAGCTCCCCATCCACAAGAATACCGAATGAGGAGAAGATAGGGGACGGTGTGACAGAGTGCGTTCTTCTAAAAAGTAGGCAAATCGTCGGAAGCAGCAGGAAATGAACGCTGCGAGTGGGAGCAGCCCCACTCCGCAGCAGGCATCACGGAACCGGGTGGAGCATTTCAAGTTGGCACACTGACTGGGTCACTTCACTGGGATTTCGTGGGCACACTGGACATCCTACAATGTGTGCGACGTATGTGGTCCTACATCCTTCACCGATTTCAGAAGTTCCAGAACTATGTCAATAAAAAAGGTCTTTTTCATATCATGCAAGCTTAGAAACTCAATTCTATTTTACATAAAAATGCAACATTTGTGCTTAACTTTAACTGTATGCTAAATCTTCCAGAAATGCAGATATTGTTAAATCAAAAGATCATTTCAGTGTGCTTAGTTTGGAATTTTATCAAGACGTGTGTATCATTTCTGAAAACTGCATCACTGACAGCACCCCGCTCCCAGAGTTTGGTGTCTCAAACACATGGTCATTGCACACGTATGGAGGCATCTAATTGCTTTGTTACATCTTCTAGTACAGCTTTGCCTGAAAATGACTATGAAATTACTTTCCTTTTAGTTCTTACATTATAGCTAAGGCAGTATATTGACTTTAGAGAGGTGAGATGGGAGGGAGGTTCAAAAGGGAGGGGATATATGTATACCTATGGCTGATTCATGTTGAGGTTTGACAGAAAACAACAAAATTCTATAAAGCAATTCAATAAAAAAAATAAATTAAAAAATAAAATAAAATGGAGCATATAAATGGATTACATTGCCTGAGAAATTCCCATTTTACTACAGGAAAGGCTATCACAAAGTATTTGTTAGATCACTGAATCACTTTAAAAATACCTGAGCATGGACCCTTTCTCCACTGTACTCAGATTCAGATTTGTCCAAACAGACTAAAATGAAGGCAGCTTGTCTGTGTACTGGGGTGGGAGAAACCATACGATTCTATTAACACCCATAGGACGACTGCATTCTCACACCTTAGGCACTATAATGAAGATGAAATTCCAGCAAGTGACCTTCTGCATACCTCTTTTCAATTCAGGTCACTCTTGTATTTTCAGTCATTAGGTTGCGCAAGTACTCAAGTCAAAGTTCAGAGCTCAGAATCCTATTTCCCAGCAGATCCCCTGTTTGACCATCAGCAAATCTCCTAGTCTGTGTTCAAGTTTATCCTGCTGTAAAATCAGAAGACTTGTTTGTTACCTCCCAGCACGGGGACATTTTATAACCTAAGAAAACATGCTGAGCTTGTTTCAAATTCTGATATGTATCTCTTCAAAACAAATTCTATATGATAAGAATAGTTTTATAGTAGTTCTATATGAAAGAGATTTGGAAGGCTGTAGTCTTTTTCCCCCCTTGTAAATATATGCAGAAATAATGGTGTTAATGAAATTAGAATTGGCTTATCTAACCAAGTGTGTAACCCAAGATACTCTAGAAACCTGCAGTTTCTCCTTGAGTGCCTGAGATACCTTGAGCTTATCAAATGACAGATGTGCAGTTTGATCCAATCTGATCTCCAGGGAAGGTCTCGGGCTGGGCTAGGTTAGTATCTGCACAAGGGCTAGAAAGTAACTTTCCAATGTCACCTACATGTCTTTTCTGGTGACTGGTACTGAAAGAATTCAGAATATAATCCTATGGATACCCAGATGAAGCCTGTAGCAAATTTTAAATGAATACAGAGGTGTTTTGATGTTCTCTCACAGCCTTTTTTCAACTTGATTTAACAATGCAACTGCAAATATTAAGCATTTACTAGCACCATAAAGGGTTGTTAAACTCAAGGTTGTTGAGTGACAAAAACCTAAGAATTTTCTTTCCAAATGTCCTTAAACTTTAACTTTCATTTTTTAATCAAAAGAGAACATTGCTAAGCCAAATCAAATGTAATCCATGTTTCCTTAGGTTCAGACTAATTGTCTCATTATACTATAGTAAATTTAAATGGAAAAATAATTTTGGCACTTTTTTAACAATCCAAAATTTTACTTGAAATTTTCTTAAAATTTTCTTTAGTAACCAGAGAATGCAAACACCTAGCTCTTATTATCCTCATTAGAATTTACATATTTGGCAACTACAGGAATCAAAAGGTTTCATTTGTGAGAGGGTAAATTTGTTTTACAATAATCCAGACCTCCAATATTTCAAAATGTTCTTTAGAAAATCCATCACACAAAAATGACCACTACATTCTGTAGCATGATACATCTGCCTGTATCATCACGTATCAGAAAATATTGTCTACTTGGAAAGAGCTGTCTCTACTTCAAAATCATCTGTAACCCATCTTAGAGCATTTTTTCAATGATGATTAGGAAAGCATTAAATTTTTAAAAAAGACAAAGGATCCTACTCCAATTTTATGTGCCTCCATTTACCTTTTGAGAGATTAAATGTACTGAAGAGAATCTGGACTAATTGGATAGGAATAACTATAAATCTGGTTGCTCTATAAACCTAAATCATTTATATTGGAACTTTGATCTAAAGTAAGCCTCACCAAAATTATTGGACATCTTTTGATTACACTCATTGGCATGATTTTAATGCTTTCATTTTAACACAGCAACCAAATCTATTGTTATGTTCAAAATCTCTCTAGTTATGTTTTCCAGTTTTCTGTATACCCATTCACAAGCTAAACCAACACCTATGTCATTAAGGAAATGTCAAACATTCTTGGGAATCTGTTAGAGAACCTTTTAACCTTTTGTTATGCATTCAGTTTCATCTTTGGACATGTGTTGCTATTGCCTAACTGCACCTGTCATGCAGAAAATGCATGTCAGAGGAATACTGGTTTGCTTTTTTTTTTCTTTTTTATAAAGTACTCTTTGGTAAAGCTAAAGTAATGACTAATACTCACAATAGGTCATTTTTCTTCAATCAGGTAATCAGTTCAGTTCAGTCGCTCAGTCCTGTCCAACTCTTTGAGATCCCATGGACTGCAGCATGCCAGGCTTCCCTCTCCCCATCACCAACTCCCATCGAGTTGGTGATGCCATCCAACCATCTCATCTTCTGTCATCCTCTTCTTCTCCTGCCTTCAATCTTTCCCAGCATCAGGGTCTTTTCAAATGAGTCAGTTCTTCACATCAGTTGGCCAAAGTATTGGAACTTCAGCATCAGCATCAGTCCTTCCAATGAATACCCAGGACTGATCTCCTTTAGGATGGACTGGTTGGATCTCCTTGCAGTCCAAGGGACTCTCAAGAGTCTTCTCCAACACCACAGTTCAAAAGCATCAATTCTTTGGGGCTCAGTTTTCTTTATGACCCAACTCTCACATCCATACATGACTACTGGAAAAACCATAGCCTTGACTAGACAGACCTTTGTTGGCAAAATAATGTCCCTGCTTTTTAATTTGCTCTCTAGGTTGGTCATAGCTTTTCTTCCAAGGAGCAAGCATCTTTTAATTTCATGGCTGCAGTCACCATCTGCAGTGATTTTGGAGCCCAAGCAAATAAAGCCTGTCACTGTTTCAATTGTTTCCCCATCTATTTGCCATGAAGTGATGGAACCAGATGCCATGATCTTTGTTTTTTGAACGTTGAGTTTTAAGCCAACTTTTTCACTCTCCTCTTTCACGTTCATCAACAGATTCTTCAGGACCTCTTCACTTTCTGCCATAAGGGTGGTGTCATCTGCATATCTGAGGTTTGATATTTCTCCCAGCAATCTTAATTCTAGCTTGTGCTTCACCCAGCCCAGCATTTAGCCTGATGTGCACTGCATATAAGTTAAACAGGGTGACAATATACAGCCTTGATGTACTCCTTTCCCAATTTGGAACCAGTCTTGTTCCACGTCCAGGTCTAACTGCTGCTTCTTGACCTGCATACAGACTTCTCAGGACGCAGGTCAGGTGGCCTGGTATTCCCATCTCTTGTAGAATTTTTCAGTTTGTCATGATTCACACAATCAAAGGCTTTGGTGTAATCAACGAAGCAGAAGAAGATATTTTTCTGGAATTCTCTTGCTTTTTCTATGATCCAGTGGATGTTGGCAATTTGATCTCTGGTTCCTCTGCCTTTTCTAAAACCAGCTTGTACATCTTTAAGTTTACAGTTCACGTACTGTTGAAGCCTGGCTTGGAGAATTTTGAGCATTACTTTGCTAGTATGTGAGATGAATGCAATTGTGCAGTAGCATGAACATTCTTTGGCATTGCCTTTCTTTGGGATTGGAATGAAAACTGACCTTTTCCAGTCCTGTGGTCACTGCTGAGTTTTCCAAATTTGCTGGCATATTGAGTATAGCACTTTAACAGCATCATCTTTTAGGATTTGAAATAGCTCAGCTGGAATTCAGTGGATCACATCCACTAGCTTTGTTCATAGTGATGCTTCCTAAGGCCCACTTGACTTCACATTCCAGAATGTCTGGCTCTAGGTGAGTGATCACACCATCATGGTTATCTGGGTCATGAAAATCTTTTTTGTATAGTTATTCGGTGTATTCTTGCCACCTCTTAATATTGTCTGCTTCTGTTAGGTTTATACCATTTCTGTCCTTTATTGAGCCCATCTTTGCATGAAATATTCCCTTGGTATCTCTAATTTTTTGAATGATCTCTAGTCTTTCCCATTCTATTGTTTTCCTCTATTTCTTTGCATTGATCACTTAGGAAGGCTTTCTTATCTCTCCTTGCTGTTCTTTGGAACTCTGCATTCAGATGGGTATATCTTTCCTTTTCTCCTTTGCCTTTTGCTTCTCTTCCTTTCTTAGCTATTTGTAAGGCCTCCTCAGACAGCCGTTTTGCTTTTTGCCTTTCTTTTTCTTAGGGATGGTCTTGAACACTGCCTCCTGTACAATGTCACAAACCTCAGGCCATAGTTCTTCAGGTACTCTATCAATCTAATTCCTTGAATCTATTTGTCACTTCCACTGTATAATCATAAGGGATTTGATTTAGGTCATATCTGAACAGTCTAGTGGTTTTCCCTACTTTCTTCAACTTAAGTCTGAATTTGGTAGTAAGGAGTTCATGATCTGAGCCACAGTCAGCTCCCGGTCTTGTTTTTGCTGACTCTATAGAGCTTCTCCCTCTTTGGCTGCAAAGAATACAATCAATTGATTTTGGTGTTGACCATCTGGTGATGTCCCTATGTAGAGTCGTCTCTTGTGTTGTTGGAAGAGGGTGTTTGCTATGACCAGTGTGTTCTCTTGGCAAAACTCTGTTAGCCTTTGCCCTGCTTCCTTTTGTACTCCACGGCCAAATTTGCCTGTTACTCCAGGGATCTCTTGACTTCCTACTTTTGCATTCCAGTTCCCTATGATGAAAAGGATATCTTTTTTGGGTGTTAGCTCTAGAAGGTCTTGTAGGTCTTCATAGAACCGTTCAACTTCAGCTTCTTTGGCATTAGTGGTTGGGACACAGACTTGGATTACTATGATACTGAATGGTTTGCCTTGGAAATGAACAGAAATCATTCTTCATTTTTGAGATTGCACCCAAGTACTGCATTTCAGACTCTTTTGTTGACTGTGAGGGTTACTCCATTTCTTCTAAGGGATTCTTGCCCCTAGTAATAGATAAAATGGTCATCTAAATTAAATTCACCCATTCCAGTCCATTTTATTTCACTGATTCCTAAAATGTGGATGTTCACTCTTGCCACTTCCTGTTTGACTACTTCCAACTTACTTTGATTCATAGACCTAACATGCCAGGTTCCTATGTAATATTGGTCTTTACAGCATCAGACTTTACTTCCATCACCAGTCACACAGTCACATCCACAACCGGGCATTGTTTTCACTTTCGCTCTGTCTCTTCATTCTTTCTGGAGTTATTTCTCCAATCTTCTCCAGTAGCATATTGGCACCTACCGATCTGGGGAGTTCATCTTTCAATGTCATATCTTTTTGCCTTTTCATACTGTTTATGGGGTTCTCAAGGCAAGAATACTGAAGTGGTTTGCCATTCCCTTCTCCAGTGGACCACATTTTGTCAGAACTCTCCACTATGACCCATCTGTCTTAGGTGGCCCTACATGGCGTGGCTGATAGTTTTACTGAGTTAGACAAGGCTGTGGTCCATGTGGTCAGTTTGTTTAGTTTTCTGTGATTGTGGTTTTCATTCTGTCTGCCCTCTGATAGATAAGGATAAGAGGCTTATGGAAGCTTCCTGAGGGGAGAGACAGATTGTGGGGGAAACTGGGTCTTGTTCTGACAAGCAATCAGGCAATCAGCACTACAAAAACTCAGAAATTCATTTATTTTAATGCCAAAAGTCAAATGGAGGTTTAAAAGGAAGGAAATGTATATGCTTTCACTTTTTCCTAAGATGACCTATCAGAGTATACATCCCTGTAGCACAGTAAGTGTATCAATACTCCTCAGGACTATGAAACAGCACTACACTGAGAAGTGTTAATTTAGTTGAATTTTTTTTTTTTTTTTACAATGTGAAGGTGAAACATCAGGTTTATTACTGAAAATTTGTTATTTTGAAATCATTTTTCATTTACAAGAAGGTACAAAAAAATGTACAGTGAAGTCCCCATGCACCCCCTCTGCCAAAATTAACATCTGACATAACTACAGTACAATATCAAAACCAGGAAACTGGCAGTGGTACCACCCATACATATCTTACCCATATCCCACCTGTTATATATGGACTCATGTGTATGTGTGTGCTGCTGCTGCTAAGTCGCTTCAGTCGTGTCTGACTCCGTGCAACCCCAGAGACGGCAGCCCTCCAGGTTCCCCCGTCCCTGGGATTCTCTAGGCAAGAACACTGGAGTGGGTTGCCATTGCCTTCTCCAGTGTATGTGTGTAGTTCTACATAATTTTACCACATGTTAATTTGAAGAACTACCACCTCCATCAATATCACATCAGCACAGACTCCATCACACTACCCCTTAACCCCTGACAACCACGAATCTGTGCTGTATCTCTAAATTATGTTATTTCGTGAATATTATACAAATGGAATTGTGCAGAGTATTTCCTCTTGTGACTGCCTTTTTTCCCTTCACTCAAGCATAATTTCCTTGAGGTTTATTCGTTTGTATCACTGAGTATTATTCCATGGTATAGATATTTCACAGTTTGTTCATCCACTGAAGGACATTTGAGTATTTTGTAGTTTGGGGCTATTACAAATAAAGCCGCTACTAACATTCATATATGCATTTTAATCTTTCTGGCTTATATGCCTAAGAGTCCAACTTTTAGGTCATATGGCAGGTCCAAGTCCACTTTTAGTTTTAAATAAAAGTGCCAAATTATTTTCCAGAGTTTCTGTACCAGTAATATAGGAATGATCTAGTTTCTACCTATCCTCACTAGTACTTGGTATTACTTTCTTTATTTTAGCCATTCTAAATGGTAGGTAGTGACATCTCATCATGGTTTCAATGTGTATTTCTCTAATAGCTCATGATATTGGCTATCTTTTCATGTGCTTATTGGCATGTGTATCTCCTAGTCAGTGAAAGTTCTGTACACATCTTTGCCTAGTACTAGTCCTGAAGATTTTTCGTTTTTTACCTAGAAATTTTGTAGGTTTATGTTTTACAGTTAAGTCCATGACCCATTTTGAGTCAGTTTTTGAGTAAAGTGTAAGGTGTCTTAGGTCAAGATTAAATTTTTGCTTATGGATATCCAGTTGCTCCAGCATCACTTATTAAGCATATTTCTGCAGACCTATTTCAGAATTCTCTATTTTGTTCTACTGATCTACTGCTTACCCAATCCCAGTACCACAATGTTCTGATTACTAAAGCCATACCAAAGGCCTTAACATCAGGAAGTGATTATGCCCATTTTTCCTTTTCCAAAGTCGTTTTGGATACTCTATGGCCTTTCCCTTTCCATATGAATTTCAGAATAAGTTTGTCTATTTCTAAAAAAAAAAAAAAAAATTACTGAAACTTTAATAAGAATTACAGTAAACCTAAGATCAATTTGGATAACTGACATCTTTAAAATGGTGAATATTCCAATCACAAATATGGTATGTCTAAGTATTTAGGTCTTCTTTGATTTCTTTCATTAGCATTTTATAATTTGCAGCATACAGAATCTGTACAGATTTATATTTATTATTTCATTTTCTTCAGAGCAAATAAGGATGCTGCATTTTTAATTTTCATTTCCACAGAAAATGATTTTTGCATGTTAATAGAATTATTTTTTAAAGTTTACTCTACCTAATTTTGGATTATTACCAACAATTGGGGGCATTTATTATTTTCCATGGGTAACACAGCAAAGAGAATGTACCTGGAACTGCATATGACATGCTTTGTGTTCTTTTCATCATCGGTACACATAAGTGTTTAGAGTTACATCCTTGTCATCAGATGCATTAAGAATCCATGCATTCAAAACACTGTTGTGCTCTAAAAAATTAAAGCAGAATTTCTTCCTAGGTAGTTCATATATCAACAATGGACATCATCATGGTTAAGCATGTGAGGAAACCCACAGAGAAAGCCCTCAAACAAGCCCTCAAACAAACAAAGAAATTGCCAACATGAACAAAAATTAATTCAGCTCACAATATTATTTGCTGGCTTCAGTTTCCATTTAGGAAAAGAAAAAAGATGACTTCCACTCCCCAAATTAGCTACTTAAACAACTGGCCAAAATGTAACTATTAAACAAATAGTTAAGCTTTTAAAATGAAATAACTTGCTGAGAAAAGAATAACATTTTATCCACTTCTAGGATTTCCAGAATTTTAAAAACAAAACACCACTCAGTGTTCTATACTCCAAGATTCGGAGATCAGTGTAAAGGTTTCTCATGCATTCCTCAGTAAGCACTATGAAGTTTGTTGGGAGCTGCACAGCACAACAGTGCTTATGTGAGAATGCTTTCACCAAACAATTACTGACAACTACTGTGTGTGGACCCTACGCAAGGGGTAAAATGCAAATGGCTGTGGCCCTTGTCCTCAAGCAGCCCACAACCTAGACAGGAGACTGACTTAAAAGTTATCAATACAAATTCTTACCGGCATAACAGGACCTATTTTAGACCAACATTACCTTCTCTTATTTTGAATCTCTCATTCTAAGAATATCTCACCTTTTTCAAGTGGAAACACATCACGTACCCTAAATGTTACCAAGAAGTATAGCTATAATTGCAGGGCAATATGGTTCAATATAAATTCCAAATCAATTTTGATTTTTCTTTCCAGAGAAAAATCACACACTTGTACCAACCACATATAGAAGACAGAACTTGTAAACTACATTGTGAATTTTAAGCTTACCTGGAACTAATTTAAAAGACCACATAGATTCTGAATAGCAGAGCTGTGTGGGCAAGTTGGCCATTTGGGATGAAGAAGCTGGAGCTTTTTAAAGACAGTTGAGCAGGAGCTAACTATAGTCAGGATTCTCCTAGATATTGAAATTTCTTTTTGAAACCTCTGCAAGAGAAGGAATTTTCCAAAGAGCAGTCATTAACCTCTGAAAATCACATGAAAACTAAAGATACTTTCTGCAGAAAGCACATATGCACGCAAATGTTACCCCTGAAATCCATAGGCCTCAGGTTAATAATCACAGCTGCATAGCACAGAAACAAGGCTGAGACTCTTTCCAGCCAACCCCTTGCAGAAAGGCATATCTCCATTATCCTACATCTAGGATAATACCTGGCACAAAGTAAAGAACCCCATAAATATCTGGTGAATTGACGAATTATGGGTATGGCATTTGTACTATGATAAAGTCATAGCAAACTGTTTCAAACCTAAGGAAAATACCTTATCTCCATAATATTAACTACTAATAAATCTTCTTTACCTTTTTATCAATTAAAAAAATGTTTTTAATTATAGATTCATAAGAAGCTGCAAAAATAGTAGAGAGATTGGTGTACCAATCACCCAGCCTCCCTCAACAGCAACATCTTACATAATAATGGCACAGCACAGTTAAAGGGGCAGCAGATCTAACTTGGATTTCACCATTTTTACCTTTCTATGTAAACAAATAAAAATATAAGTGCTCACATTCTCATCTCTAAAGAGTTTGCCAGAATTAAAATACTGCAGCAGTCAAAAATGGAACAGATTTCTCTCAGCTATAGGTACATGAAAACAAACTACTGAGCAGAAAAGAGACAAGGGTGTTAATTCTCTCAGCACTATTCACTGACCAGCTTCCAGCTTCACTCACCCTGTCTCCCCACCATGACATTATTATTTGATTAAAGGGTATTTTTAATGGCATTAGGCACAACCATAAAAGCATAATTGATTGTCATCAAAGTGAAGCATCATATAACCAAAATGATTTTGTTTTCAGACAGTAAGCCCGACACCATCTTCATCTCACTGAAGTGTCTATACTGTTAAGGGTCTGTTCACACAGTGACTTCTCTGCTGAAGGAAGCTGCTTGCAATGCTGGGAGGAGAAGGGCCAAGATCCTTGAACGGCGAGCAATATGGAAAGGACCTGAGTTCTGGAGTTAGAAATTCAACAAGTTTTAACCACATCTTTCAATTCTTAATTGCATATTCTTGAACATCTTACTTAATCCCTCTGAACGTCACTTGTAACTGGATGGGAATTACTGTTCTGCTTCTTTTCTGTTGCTGTTCTGCTTCTTAAATAGAGATTTTATGAGCTCAAAATTAATTATATAGGTGAAGGGGTTTCCCAAGCAGCAAAGAGCTTCACGAAGGCAGGTCTTTATTGCATTCTTAACACCCTCAGCTGTGACCACCCCCATCCACAAATCACAGCCTACATGGGCTGCTTCGCACCACTCCCTCCCTCCAGCCTGGAGACTAAACTGTCTTCACCTCCCTCCTCTTCCTCCTCCTCCCTCCACCACAACTTCCCCACTTGCAATCAAAATTCTTCATTCTCCACAAAGTAGGAACTATTATTATTGTCTCATTCCCATCTGCAACAGACTATCATTAATTAATTCACCAACCATCATCACAAAAGTTCAAAGCAACAAAATGATATAAAGTCCCACAAGATCCCTTGTGTGTGCCTGCACACTGTCACGTCGGACTCTTTGCAGCCCCATGGACTATAGCCCACAAGGCTCCTCTGTCCATGGGATTCTCCAGGCAAGAACACTAGAGTGGGTTGCCGTGCCCTCCTCCAAGGGATCTTCCTGACCCAAGGATCGAACCCAGGTCTCCTGCATTGCAGGTGGATTCTCTGCCATGTGAGCCACTGAGGAAGGCCCCTGTGTCCTTCATGATAATGTTTTAAATGTCTATTCACTTAACAAGCCTACAGAGTCATCCATTTATTCCGCATATTGCCTGTATCACTCCAGGTCACATCACAGGCTAGGGCCGAATCACCTTGGTGTGCCAGCCACACGAGGCCCTCCATGATGAAAGGACTGCACCCATCACAGGTCTCGTGCTACCAGGTGCCCACCTAGCATCATGTCCCAAACGCCTGCATTTCCTGCTCACAATGCCCCTGCTCACCTATCAGCTAAGATAGGACCTTCTCAAGGAGGAGGTGCCTCAGAGCCAGATAAAAAGCTTTCCAGTGCTACCGTATTCCTGTGCACCGGCCTGAAGGCTCCACACTGTTGAGTAACTATTTCCTCTTCTTTATCTCTCTCTTCCATCTCATTAGTACCTTATTAAACTTTTTTGTATCTCCAGAAACTAGCACCATGCCTGACACTGTGTTCAAGGAGTAAATGCATCCATTCACTGAACGTAAGCCTCAATGTTAACACTGTGAACAGAAGAATGAGTCAGCTACAGTCTCTCTCTTACAAATGTCTGACATCACTGCAAATTTCTAAGTACACTGTCATCTGATAAACCAACCAAAAGAAAAAGAATGCATTCACACAGTCAGCCCTGAAACAGATCGGAAGACAAAAGTACTCCATCTGGCCCATAAGCAAAAAAGCAAAGACTCTTGCAGCAATGTGATTTTTCAGTTTACACAGGACACCATAAAATTCTACGAGTTTCTTTGAAGTTGAATTGGGGAGTGAGGTGGAATATTACTAGGTTTAAAATTTTGAAGCTGTGATTCCTTCTTCAGTGTACGAAAGCTTGGGGAACTCAAGAAAAACAAGTTGCTTTGCACAGAACGAAAGCAGTGACGGATGCCTCACAAATGGGAGGACCATCAGTGGTCATAACCGCAGAGTAGAGTTGCTTGTCTGTCTCCCTCCCTCCCACAGGGCCTCAGAGTTAAATGCTGAGGTCTGTTTCAGAAGGACAACTGCTCAAAGGGAACACAGTTGGGAGACCAAATGGATGCTCCATAATGTCTTTAAGCTAACACCTACCATGAAACAAAATCCCACAGTCTAGGCTCCAACAGCTGGTGCCTGTGAGAGGAGACAAGATGTCTCTTTGGGACCCCAGAGGCACAGCTCCCTTTGAGATCCTCTCAGGAGATGTAGCGGTATTACCAGAGCATCCTCAGCGAGGAGCCTCAGCCTCCCCAGACACCTCTACCCGCCTCCATGCTGACCTTCAACCCTGCCAGGCTCATTCACTGTCCAGCCACAGGGGAAGCTGGGAAATCTGTTCTACAAGAGTGAGCCCCAACAAAAGAATTCTAGACGAAGACACGGCTTTGTCCAAGCACATACTTTAGTTCACAGGAGCAGAAATCGTATTAGAGGAAGGCTTTAGTTTGTTTGAAAGGCGCTAACATGTCTGTCTGTCAGAAAATCATGAAAACTACTTTGAATGACATGTTTTGCATACCAAGTCATTTCTGAAATAAAGGAGGTCAGTTTGCAACAACAAAAGGGTCTCAGGCTTTTAAATCTGAGTAGCAGTAATCCAAACACAAACGCTGTAATACACACATGCAACAGAATTTTAACAGTTGGTCTCAAAAAAAAAATTAGCTCATTTTCAGGCTCCATATGGGCAAGTCAAGTTACACTGGGAAGAAGAGAATTGAAAATTTTATACATGCTTCAACATACTATGTAGCCAAGAATTCTTGCTGTCTCTATAAAACAGGCATTGTTACAAAGTAATAGGTCTGTAGCCCAAATTCATTTCTTGAGCCTAATAGGTTTGAAAAGACATGTTACTTGCGCTGAAACTTTTTATCTACTAACTTGCCATATTATTTCAGTTAACATTCCATGAAGAGAATTCCTGATCCATTACTAAGGATGAGAAACTGAAGTTACTATTTGGAACAAGGATGATTTGGCAAAACAAAAACAAAACCAAACTAGCAATATCTCCTTCAACTGCAGCTATGAGCAAAACTATAATTTATAAGACAAATAACTGTGCTAGTTACATTATAATATACAAATAAATTCAGTACAAGATTGAGGCTATCCCTTTCTTTTGGGGAACTAGGAAAAAAAACTTTGAACACGGGAAAGCTATTTATATGATAGGAGCATTTCCTTCATACCCACTGTATTACACATCTACTCCGTTAGTCTGGAAGGTGAAGAGACACTGGTTTTCAGGATGCTCATGAGCCCAAGAAACTGTATGCAAACTAACACATATATATACAATTTTCCGTAAGGAGAATAATGCTTATCCAAAGAGTGCACAGTACCCAAAAGATGAAGAACTGCTGATGAGAAAATACATGCTGGAGAGTTCCTGAGAAATATGTTACTTCCAAATAAAGTGACCAAGAAGAGTGGATTTTCCATAGGCCTCAAACAGGGCAGTTTCACAGGCCAAAGTCAATAGAAATGGGGCTCAGAATGGAGGGAGAGAGTGCTGGGAATCAAAACTGTAGCAGAGCATCATGCCAGGAAGAACAGAGGACCCAGCAGAGGCTTCTCAGGCAAGCTGGAAACACATCACCAAGGGGACCACACGGTCCAAGAACCAGACTGCCTGGACTCAGGTCCCACCACTGCCACTAAGCGTGACCTTGACAAGCTTAACTTCATTTTCCTCTATAAAATGATGACATCATCTACTTCAGATGTTGTTATGAACCTTAAATGAGATAATGAATGGAAAACGCTGAGCACAGCCCCTGGCACCCAGAAATGCTCAACAGCCATCACTGGAATGATGGCAACCATTACCACTACCCCTCCACTGTAACACCCTCAGGAATGTCCAATTGAATGAGAGATGTGCTCAGGTGCAGGGTGTATCATGCATGTATCATGTATGTATCATGCAGGGTGTATCAGGCTCATGGTGTCACACCACGCTTCTCCCTTCTGTCTGAACTGAGGATTCAGCAGGACACTCTCAGCTTTCAGCCCCTTATCACCCCATCTTCTTGAAGTTGGCTCACAAGAGAGGGGCTGACTGTTTGCCCCTACAGGACTCTACCAATGCCTCCTCTCAAAGTGCCCCAAACACATTTTTGAGCCAATTAAGACTTGAGAAGAAAGACAAGTTAGGTCTGGAGACTATGTTGGCTAGGCATTCAGTAGCAAATACTAGAAACACAATTTAGAAGACAGGAGCAAACAGTGATGTGTCCAAGGACAGATAGTTTGAAAGATGAGAGCACAAAAGTCTCCTCTCAGCTTCACTTTCCTCTGTGTTCATTCCATCCTATCTCTTGATAGCTCCAGACTAAGACCCATGGCTGCTTATCACTGTCTCCGGGAACCCAAGATGGTAACTCTTTCCAAAGCTGGGATGAGTGCCCACACTTAACTCAGCTGCCCCCAAAGTCACAGAAACCAAGCATGGGGCAGGCAGTCTCCCAGAAGAAAATTAAATTGTTATTTAGAGAAAAGGTAGGGAATACATGCTAGAAAGGCACAAATGACACATCTGTCAAAGGAACACATGACTAGATTCATGCCTTGTGTTAATGTGTTAGTCGCTCAGTCATGTCTGAGTCTTTGCACCCCATGGATTGTAGTCTGCCAGGCTCCTCTGTCCATGGGATTTCCCAGCAAGAATACTGGAGTGGGTTGCCATGCCTTCTCCAGGGGATCTTCCTGACTCAGGGATAGAACTGGCTCTCCGGCATTGTAGGCAGATTCTTTACCATCTAAGCCACCAAGAAATCACAATGATTCTTGGCATGGTATTCTCATCTGTTTATTTGAACCTGTTAGAACTATTTTGGCTAAAAGTGGCACCAAAACAAAACAAAATGTCTCAAATAAGAAGGCAATTTGTTATATGGTTGCAAAGACTGTGTCAGGAGATAAATCATGAAAATAATTTCCCATGCCTATTATCTGACTTCCAGTTAGCATCGGGTGTGAAGACAGCCATGTGCCCCAATGCCAGGCATGAAGTGAAGGACTCAATCTGCTGAGAGGTATCTGCTATCTGCTACATGGGAACTCCTTCTGTCCAGAGTTTTTTGAGAAGCCAGGAAGTAACAAGCATAAAGGAGAAAGGTCAGCGTATGGGAAGTAGATAAATCTGAGCCTAGAGAACATCACTGGGAAGCTGAGCCAAGAAAAATAAACCCTTCTTCAAGCCACTTCAGTTAAATTTCTGTTACTTGCAGCTGAGAGCAATCCCAGCAGACCTGGCAGACCAGGGGCCCAATCTCTTTCTCCCTTTCCTTAGCATGTTCTTGAAGAAGGAGACAACTGTAGGTGTCACCATGAGGAATAATACGTGCAGAATGACAGACAATTGTTCGCCCAAGCCCTTCAGCCACTGTCTCGCCATGTCTCGTGAGACTGAATTACATTTCACGTTTATACCTCAACTCAAGCGGCCAGGAAAATGGTATCTCAATGGTTTATGCCTAAAATGAAGTCACTTTCTGAAGGAAAATAAGGAAATTCTGCTAATAAGTATAGGGTGTATGGATTCTTAGTAAGCAACTCACAATGTCAGTTCTACATAGCAATCAATAGATAGCATTTTAATCATGCTTTTCGCACATACGTACCTCACTAAGGAGAGAGTTAAGGGTGACACAATTTCTCGGTGTACTTTTGCTGCTTCAGTGGGATGAAAGTGATTTATTACTCATCATTGTTTCAAATTTAAAGCATTAAAGCATTATTAAATACATGCAAGTACTAAGAGTAGCCCCCAAGTATGTCATATAATGAAAATGTATACAAAAGTTCACCATTAAAGGCTGTTAAAAAAAAAAAACACACACACACAGAAAATAAATGCCATATTGAAAGTATGCTAAGGAAATTCCTTGGTGGTCCAATAGTAGGACTCCATACTTTCACTGCCAAGGTGTGGATTCAGTCCCTGACTGGGGAATTAAGATCCTGCAAGCCACTCAGAGCAGCCAAAAATTAAAAATTATTGCAACTTTCATACACTGTTGCTAGGAAAGTACATTAGTACAGCCCCTTTAAAGGCAATTTGAAAGTATCCATTAAATTTTTAAATGCCACATACGCTATGCCTCAAATATTTTGCTTCTCCATATCTATCCTGGAGAAACACTCACAAATGTGCACAGAAAGACAAATACAAAACCTGGACCATAGCCTGTAATACCCAAGACACAAGGCCCAAAACAAAAGCAATGGCAATAACCTAAATGCCCAACCACAAGGGAATGGCTAAAACTATGGTGTAGCTATAATACAGAATACCATGCAGCAATGAGTAAGTATCCATGTACCCATGTGCAATAATAATATTTAAGATGTGCTATTCTGATCATTAAACTTGCTAAGAGACTATAACTTAATTATTCCAACCACTAAAAAAGAAATGATAATTATGTCATATACTAGAGGTGCTAATTATTGCTAAAGTGGCAATGATGTTACTATATAAATGCATCAAATTAACATGTTGTACACCTTAAATTCACACAATGTTATACGTCAAATATATTTCCATTTAAAAAGGATATATTCTGTTAACAGCAGAAAGTTGTATAATGCAAATTATAATGCTACATGCAATTTTAAGGATAATTTCTATAAGTAAATAGAAATGCATAGAAAAAAGTCAAGAAATATATATAACAGAAAACACCAATTACCTCTGAGGAGGGGACTAGAATAAGCGGTCAAGGAGAATTGTAACATTTGGACGTTTTACTGTGAGAACATTTCCACATACAAAATATATATATATATATAATTGAATTGACACACCAACCTTTCAACCATCTTCCTTTTCAACTTGTCTGACACAGCTGTTGTTGTTCAGCCAATAAGTTATGTCTGACTGTTTGCAGCCCCATGGACTGCATCACAGAAAGAACTTCCCAGATGGCCCTAGCAGTAAAGAACCTGCCTGCCAATGCAGGAGACATAAGAGACACGGGTTTGATCCCTGGGTCAGGAAGATCCCTTGGAGGACATGGAAACCCCACTAGAGTGTTCTTTTCTAGAGAATCCCAGGGACAGAGGAGCCTGGAAGGCTGCAGCCCACAGGGCTGCAAAGAGTCGGACAGGATTGAAGTGACTCGGCACACATCATGGACTGCAGCACACTAGGCTCCCTGTCCTTCACTGTCTCTCCAAGTTTTCTCACGTTCAAGTCCATTGTGTCAGTGATGCCACCCAACCATCTCATCCTCTGCCGTCCTCTTCTCCTATCGCCTGAGCAGCATCCACCTTTTACTCATGAACTTTAAATATATCATCCCTCTAGTAAATGAGATGGTTTGTGGAATTCACATAGCACTAAACAAATTAAATATAGACTTTAAAAAATTAACTTCCCTTGTTTAGCCACTGCTTTTATAAATCACTTGACTGAGGGGGGAAAAAAGTACCCCCTTTTTAAAAGAGAGGGCACTGGACATACCATCTTGAGTTTCAGCCAGACTACAGAGCGTTTATGCCTTCCTAATAAGCTGTCCATAACGGTGTTTGCATTGGCTCTCTATGGAGAGCTAATGGAATTAGAAGTAGATTTAAAGCAAATCCTGAGAAACCACCACACCAGGCTACCCTCTCTTTTTTTTTTCCTAATGGAAAGTTCACTGATTCTGGAGGGAAAGTAAGACTGCTGCAAACAGGTATGGAAAGCTGCTTAAATGTTGGCTGGTATTGTGCTTTTAACGAAATGCAAGCCAAAATACTGGCTATTAATAAAACAGCCTATAACAAAACCCGAGCCTGAGCTCTAAGTAGTTGGTCCCATGCGGTGACAAGTCTTTCATTATTTTTGATTGAGGTGGAGTTTTAGGCAATGACACCTGGCCTCTTGGCCTTCCCCAAATTCAGAGCCACTGATAGATGTGTGCCGTGAGCCAGTCACTTTGGTGATTTCACCGCAGAGGGGAAATGCCATGCCAGGGTCCAAGAGCTTGAGCCAGGCTTTCCCCTGCTGACACATCCAGGCAGAGGCTCTTTTTCCATTTCATCAACACTCACCATGGGGATGGAGTGCCAATAAAGCTGAGGAAGTATGTATAACTAAGAATTCGATTAGTGAAGGAGAAACGACAGCAAGCAGGGGAGCTGGACACTGGGAAATTCCCCAAAGGCACGCTACCTGCATGGTCCTCACCCCATGGGAATGACCGGGCTGCCAGCATCCTGTTCTCAGTGCTGATGGGGCCACCAGACTGCCACTGCCTGCAAGTGCTCCCCCAAAGCACCCTGGATTTTGTGAGCAACAGAATAGAAGGAAAATATCTATTAAGGACATTTAAGTCCCCAGAAAGTCATAGGGGTGGGGAGGTGGGCAGGGCTGAGAAAGCAGGAGAAAGGTGGGAACAGGTCGGTGCTAGGCTCACAGTCACTGTGGGATGGCTGGGAAATGGATGCTTCACTCTAGAAATCGCTCTTCTGAAGTTCTGCATATCTCCAAAATTCTCATCAGGATCCTGAAACCTCCTTCTTCCATGGTTCCCCATCTCCAGGGACATCTACATTCAAGACCCTCCAACAGTAATACTGACTGTGATATAGACACTGCCGGTTTGCCTACCCAATATCCATTTCCTACTTCTTCCTTCCTACCAGTAACAACAGCCTTGCTGCTGGTGAGGATGATAACGTGACTAATTAAAAAAAAAAAAAAACTACACTTCCTTTCCTCCCTTATAGATAAGGCCATGTGCTATCATTTCGGCCAACAGGATGTAAGTAGAAATTGATGGATTAGGGCTTCTGGGAAATCTCTTTATAAGATGAGGCAGTTCAGCCATTGCTCACCCTTTGCCCTTCCTCTTCTTCCTGCCTGGAACCAAAGACAGATGCTGGAGATGAGGCAGCCATGTTATGACTATGAGGTGACAAAGACCCACACTAAATATAGCAGAGTAGAAATACTGGAGTCTGACTATAGCCTCATGAAACCACCATATCAGTCCTGGGATATCTACTGCTCATTCCAGGAGGAAAAGAAACATTCACACGTACTAAATCACCACTATTTGGGACATGTAGCTGAATGATGACAAATGAAGTGCTTGCTATAGAGCAAGACTTTGTCGTGAAGCAAGACACTCACTGAGTCCTCTCAGTAACCTTCAAAGTAGCTACAATCCACAGCACTGTTGCCGCTAAAGGAATGGAGATGTAGCAAATTTAAATAATATACCCTAGAATCACAACATCAGGAAATGGCAGACTGGGACCTGAGTTCAGAGAGAATCGCTCCAGGGCTCTGGGAAGAGCAAGAAAGCCCTTTCCCTCCCCAGGTCTCAGCCTCCAGTGTTAATGTAAACCTCAGGTCCACAGGCTATAGCAGAGGAAGCTAGATCAGTGCCATCCTTCCACACCTTCTCCACCCGGGGGGAGAGCCTGTCAGCCCAAGCTGCCCTCCAGGTAGCAACTGAACAACAACTGTGTTGCTGCTCGTTTCATGGTCCTCTCATTGTAATGTTTCAAACGGTTAGGTAGGTAGAACAGAGAAAAGGAGTCCAAAACGGCTGTGGCTACAGACAAGAATGGGAAAAGCCCGCAAAAATGAAAGAAAAGAAGGTCCGAGGACCGGGAGTGAGGACCTCAGGTAAAACAAACAACACTCCTGGCTGGCCCAATTTACATAGGACAGGCCCAGGGAGAGAGAAACATACAAACAGAGGAGCCAGAGCCAGCTCTCTCTCTCTCTCCCGCGCGCCGGGGCGCTCTTCTCCTCATCTCTTTAGATCGACGTGCCCTCACGCCTGAAAGATAAATTTTTCCTGCTATCTTCTAAATAAAATAGAGCGGTAACACTGATTTGTCTAAGAGCTATAAGTCCATTGGAGACCTGAGAGCTGTAACACGGCCTACCCAAGACCTGAGAGCTGTGACACGCCGAGGGGGCTTTCATGTCCGTCACTCCAAATCTTTGTTGTGACGAGACAGAGAATCGAGGAACATACACTCGCGTGACAAAACGATGCCTTCCAGCCCCTCCTTGGCAATGCAGCTATCTTGCTGGTGAAGATGATGATTCTATTCTCAGATATACTCCCAATCTCCTTTAGCTACAAAAAGACACTCACATTTTATATAAATGGAAGCACTTCATTTAAGACACCATTCTTTGACATGAAAATGATCCAAGCCAGCAAGCCAGGTAAGTAAGTAAATAAATAAATATTTAAGAATAACAGGAGGAGGGAAGAGGAATATGCAAATTCAAACTGATGTCTACTGACTTAAAGCATGATGCCCAAGTTTATGCAAGTACCCATGACTCCTGGTTATGGCTCTACTGACGTGAAAGTGCTTAGGACTCTATTTCAAAATATCTTCTCTAATGAAATTTACCAAAGTCCCAGAAGAAATAAAGTCTGACTTGCCGTATTTTTTTGAAACAAAACAAATAACAGATTCATACACAAGCTTTATTTCTCATGCTATGTCTGAAATACATGCTGAAGGGACCATGAGCAGACTGTGTTGCAGAACAGCTATGCTACAGTGGGATAGTTGCTACCTAAGGCCCAATAATTCCAAGTGGGACTTCATAAACAGCAGACACTTGGCTCCAACTCTGCATATACCCATCGATCCACAGCAGTGAACTCAAGGGGAATGTGCACTCCGCTGAGCGGCAAAACTTCTAGCAGGAATAGGACAGCCAATTCATGCTATTACAACTCCTCCAGTGAGAGAGGCTGCGGGTGGGAGTTAGGGATGGAGAGAGAAAGACAGGGAAGAAGACACACAGAGAGGGAGAGAGAAAGCGGAGGGCAGGAGAAAGTCCCTTCAGTGTACCCTGCCACTCCAAGTATTTGGGTCAAAGTTTAGCAAATGCTGGGGTGCCTGGCAAGTCAGGATAAACCAGACCAGAGGGCCCACTCAACAACATGAAACTGAGGGGAGAGGCCCAGAACAGGTCTTGCTAGATATTTGGAATTTGTGAAACCAGTCTACATTCCCCTCTCCTCCCACCAAGACTACAGCAAGAGGAGGAAACGCTCCAGGAAAACTGCCCTGTCAGCTAGAACCAGGTCAGAGAAACACAGTGAGCTCCAGCCACACACGTCGCTGGTCTTAGGGTTGATCCCGTCTGGGGAGCAGAGGTGTCTCTCTCCATCACTCATCAAGCCACAGGCCAAAAGGAAGTAGTCCTTTGAGTTCTGTGGGAGGGTCAGGGCAGGACTAGGAAGCACTAGCACTGCTGTCTTAACGGCCACAGGGATGGCAAAGTGAGCTGAAAAGCAGTGCTGCTCTTCATAAGGTTCCCATCCGGCTGGGAAGATAAATTATTTCACTCACATAAAGCAAGCAGCAAATCAAAAGAGACTGTAATGAAATGCACAAGTGGGAAGGTTAACTCAAATACTACAGTAACTCAGAGGAAAGGAAGAAGACTAGAGACTGCAGGGAAGAAGGCGGGACCACTGGGCCGAGATGAGGCTTATACTTCATAGAAAATGTTGGCTAATCAGAGCGGGAAAGGAGATCTTTCCAGGCTGTGGGAAGAGGCAGAGGTAAAATGTACACGAAGTCAGGTTGGTGTCCTGGCTTGTTGCAAGAAGTATTTCACAGGAAACAAGATAAACTGCATGCCCCCTACTCTAATGAAACTGAGTTTACCTCCCAGACCCACTGGAAAGGTTAATCAGTCAATAGCCACCCCCCACCCCCGCCCGCTCTCTTTTTCTCTCTTTCTTCCACTCCCTCCCACCTACAAGCCACCCTCTCGAGTCAAAGACATCAAGTTCACCTTCTGCATACCCCTCCATCTGTGAGTCGACTCCTCCCTCCCTCCCTCCACTATCTGTTCCTAGAGGGAGCACTGTTCTCCACGAGTCTACTGTGTTGAGAGCGGTTGGGAAGAGAATGTCACGCTTGCAAAAACAAATAGAGAGTGAAAAATAGAACAACAAAACAAAACCTCAAACAACAACAACAAAACACCGAAGATATCAGATAGCTATTAGCTAAAGTTGACAATGCTTCTGAGCACTTCAGAAACACCAGAGAATGGCAGGTACCACGCCCACATCACCCCCGAAGGACAGGAGAATAATACAGAAAGGCATATACCCCGCTCCCTGTCTGAGCCCAACACGGTCCCATGCTGTTCAAACTGCCGTGAGCTGAGCAGAGCACACACAGTGGCCCACGAGGTGATGACAGCGCACGCTCACATCGGAGGCTGTCACTGCTGCAGCTGTGACCCTGACCACCAAACATTTCTAAGGAAGCTTTGTTTGTGCCTTTGGATTTTGACTAACACTCGGTAGATACTCTTGAGTTTCGACTAAAACTCTGTAGTTACACAGAGGCATGAGCAGTTTCAAAAATAGAAAACATCTATTAGCAAATTCATTAGGGGTATATGAATACTTTATATGGATATGATTTTCTATGCATTAATTTATAAAAACTTGGAGAATTCTTCCTGAAGGGCAAAGCCACGCGAGTGGAATGCTGGTAGATCAGGACTTCCCTGTCAAGGCTGTGCGCTGGCCACCCAGGGAGATTTTGCTGAGAGCTGCCTGCCCGGGGCCCCAACCCCTGCTACTGATTCACCGGGGTGGGAGTGATGTTCAGACATATCTACTCTGAAAACTCCTCAAACTGGTTCCAACACACAGTTAAAACCTGGTGTAGGGACTTCCCTGGCGGTCCAGTGGTTAAGATTCTGAACTCCCAATATAGGGGGCATCAGTTCCATTCCTGTCAGGGTGCTAAGACCCCTATATGCTGCATAAATCCCTCCCACCCCAAAAAACTTCACATATACCACAGTCTTGAATGACTTAGAACATTCTGTTGGACCTACATTAGTAGCTGTGTTCAAGTCCCATCCTATTCAAAAGAGGAAGAACTTTTCAAATAGCAACCGTATGTAGCTGAGAGTAAACGCTAATTAAAAACATCGCTTTCTAACTAGCTGTTTAGATCACTTCAGGAAAAAACACTCATCTGATTAATATAGCCAGAGGATTAATATACAATACGGTCATCTGATTAACACAGGACATCTCAACAACCAATTATGAAATCAATTTTTTAAAATTTTAATTATCATACAGTTAAAACTAATAATAATATTGCAAATCAACTATATTTCAATAATAAACAAAGGAGAGAAGGAGGGAAGGAAGGAGAGAGACACAAGAGACCACATATTGTACTTAGATGAAGTATCCAGAAAAGGCAAATGCATAGAGACAAAAGGTAGATTAGAAATGGAGTAAGAATCGACTGTAAGTGAGCATGAGGGATCTTACTGGGATGATGAAAATATTCTAAAACAGATGATGATAGCTTTACCCCTCAGTAAAGCTACTTAAAATTACTGAATTTTACACTGGAAATGTGTGTGAGGATGCTCAGCCATGTCTAACTCTTTGTGACTCCATGGGCCGTAGGCCACCAGGCTCCTCTGTCCGTGGAATTTTTCAGGCAAGAATACTGGAGTGGGTTTTCCATTTCCTTCTCCAGGGGGTCTTCCCAACCCAGGGATCAAATCCACATCCCCGGCATCTCCTACATTGGTGGGCAGATTCTTTACCATTACACCACATGGGAAGCCCCTACTAGCAATGGGTGATACGTTTCATCACCCATGGGTGATGAAATGGGTGATAAGTACCTCAATGAAGTTTGTTTAAAACAAATTTACCTATAGTATCCAGAAGAGGCAAGTATCAAGGGAACTGCAGAGATACCACTATGGTAGGAAAGAGTACTTTCCCTCCTTTTTTCTGCCTCTCCAGAATTTTATCCTCTTCTGACTCACTTTTGTGTGAAAGAAATGCACAGAGAGCTCTGATGGTAAGAGGTCCCATTCCAGCCATGTGTAAATGAAACAGGAGGCCCGTCTGACACCTAACAAGAGAATCGAGCAATATGTTTGCTAAATTGAGTTTGTGATGCTTGATATTTAAAATAAACAGGCACAATGTCACATGTCAATTATACCTCAGTAAAGCTGAGGAGACACTTTTTAAAATAAATTATTTTAAAAACACACAAATCATCACCTAAGCGTGTTCACATGTCATGACCCTCTTGTTCCGTGGGTCATTGGCCTCACCCCTTGGGCCTGGGTATCACAGGGCCCCTGTCTCACCTTCCACAAGGTCCACTTCTAGGAAAGTGAGAAAGAGGAGGCTGTAGGTTACTTAAAATAATAAAAATGAAAAATGTGTCAATACCAAATGGACCATTGAAATTTCCCTAAGGTCTGTGCCCATTTATAAAGGAAGAGCATAATACTAAACGTGATTATTAAAAGCTAGTGCAATTAGAAGGAGAATAATATTTACTAACTCCAGCAGTTATGGGAGGGACTGATGGGCTGCTGCTTTTCATACTCATCATTGCCAGCCAAGTAAAGGACCTGCTAAAGACATCCACAACGTGCGTTTAAGTGAAAGAATGAGTTCAAGAAGTGCATATTCAGCATATTCTCCGTGGAGTTTTTTAAAAGGAGGGAAGAGTCATATAGAAACTTGGGATCCATTAAACTCTGAAATTATGCATCGCCCTTTTTATGAGCCAGTTTTTCTACAGGACACTCATCAGTAGTTGTGTTCAAGCCCAGAAGAGTCCAAAAAGTTCATGGACTAATTCTTCAGAAAGAAACTAAAGGCATAAATAAGCTAACAAAAATCAAAACCATATCCCACTCCTGGTGATGGACAGGGAAGCCTGGGGTGCTACAGTCCATGGAGTCGCAAAGACTCGGACACGACTAAACTGAACTGATATCCCACTCCAGAGAAATAACTTATTTGAAAATACACTAGTACAATGTACCCAGGGCTTCCCACCAGCTCAGTGGTAAAGAATCCACCTGTCAAGCAGGAGACGTGGGTTTGATCCCTGGGTCAGGAAGATTCCCTGGAAGAGGAAATCGCAACCCACTCCAATATTCTTGCCTGGAGAATCCCATAGACAGAGGAGCCTTGCAGGCTACAGTCCATGGGGTCACAAGAGTCAGACACAACTTAGCAAAACAACAACAGTGTACCCAAATGTATGATGACAAGGCAAGATAAAGGCATGGGCCAAAAAAAATCACAGAGGGCAGAAAGATTTGAGAAACTGAACAATATGAACCAAAACCACAGAAATAATTTGTTTTAATTTATAAGAATTAGAGACTAATATGTAAATTATTAAGAAATAATCTTCAAGTTAAACCCAACCAAATGAACAAAACAACAAAATAACCATAGCTAATGGTCAAGTTTTCAAAGTGTACTAAAAAAAGCCAAAAAACAAGATACTCTGTAATATCTGCCAGGAAAGATGATGAGATAACATTTAAGATGCTAAGAAAAGAAACCTTCAGATTTAGGTGAGGAGAAAGAAGAGCTTGAAAGAAAATATGCACAGAGGAAATTGCCACCACGGGCCCAGAACTGAGGCAAAACCCTCAGTTTGTTTGAAGACAGAAAGTATTTCATGACCTAAATGACCTGAAACAATCTGTCAACAAGACCAACATCCAAGAAGGTCACAATAAAAGCAACAGAAGAGTTTACGCAGGAGACTCATGACCCACTCCCCCCAAATAATTTAATGCTAGCAAAATATTATAATAGTTTATAACAGTCAGTTGAGAAGAGCAAGGGATAACAAAGAAATTTCACAAAGGAGTCCATTACTATAATGATAGAATATGACTTATTCAAAAAGCTAAACTCAAGACTTCCTTGGAGGTACAGTGGTTTAGACATTGCCATCCAATTCAGGGAGTACAGGTTCGATCCCTGGTCAGGGACCCAAGATCCCACATGACTCGGGGCCAAAAAACCAAAACATAAAAACAGAAGCAATGTTGTCACAAATTCAGTGAAGTCTTTTTAAGTGGTCCACATCTTAAAAAAAAACAAAAAGAAGAAAGCAAGCTAAACTCTACATACATCAATTTTAGGAAAGAGGTCAAGATGGTGGTCACTGCATAAAAAAACAGGAATTTAATTAAAACAGTTTTACTACAAATGCTAATATAAATGAAAATAGAAGCATTTCTTTATTGTCTATAATGCTATTCAAAAAGCATGCTGAAACACAAACCTCTGACATTAGAACAGGTATGCTTTTGAACTGTGAGGGCAAGGATTCTAGAATTTAAAAAATAAAAAAAAAAAAACATATAATAATATTCCCAACTATTGCTCCAGCAAATATAGTCTTGTTCAAGCCCAGTAGTCCATGGCAATGTTGACTAGGGTCTAAGGTGGAAATCACCTACAGAGGCCTGAGACAAATTGGTAGATCTCCCAAGTTGCCCCACTTATGACCCTGAGAGCCAATCTCTATTTTTCAAATATCTGATGTGCTGGGTATTCAGGGCAGAAGTAGGGATCAGAGACATGAGACTTGAGGACAATTCCTCCTGACTCCATACCTGAGCCACACATCTCAGGGGAAAGATACAGTAAGCAAGGCGACACCACTGTTGGAGCAGCTCCTACTGACTTTCCAAGTCTTGGGGGGATAGAACAGTGAGAGGGGAGGTGTTGGACAGATCAGGGTACAATAGCACCAATGTGAGCAGCCTCTGTCTTTTCCCTTGAGTAACCGCTGTTCTATTAACATCAGAGCTAAGAAATCTGAAGACTGAATCCTGAATAAAGAGGCTGTTGAGAAGGTTTAATTACACTGCCAATGGTATACAGACCACATATAGGAAAGCTCAAAGCGCCTATATAGAATAAGCACATATCACTATCTTCCAATTTAGCTCCATAGAAACTCAAAGTTTAAGTTTATCCCAGAAGGGTGAAAGCAAGAAAATGCAAAGATAATCAGGATAGTGATAAATAGCACAAATTTACATCTCATTTACATCCCATTTACATCTCATAGTTTATCTTGTGAAATATCTCAAATATGAAAGAAAACATAAATAGAATAAACTTTCTACCTTTTTTTAGTGTAATTGATTACCTATCAAAAATGCATGCAGACTAAAATCTAGGGGATATTCTCAGGTGGAGCCAGTGTGAACAAAACCCACTGTCACAGCAAGGTCATGCTTCTGAGCTAGACTCAGCACGGAGATAGCCCTCAGGCTGCTGATCCTTCTCCTCCAAGGCATGTGACTTGGGGAACTGTGTCAAGCATCTGAATACCTCAACTTCTTCTAGAGTCAAATGAGAACAACGCTACCTAACTTGTAGGGATCCTGTGAAGAATAAACAAGAGAAAATATGTAAAAGCAACTACCATGGTAGGTAGTAGGCACACCAAACGTGATAGCTATTAGCTAATCAGGTGAAGAGCCTCAAGGTGCATTAAAGCAAATCTATTTTAAAATGTTCTGGTCCAGCCAACAAATAAGTAAATATAAATGAAAATCTAGCAGCAGTGTAAACAAAAGGGGGAAGACTGGGATAATATGGCCAGAGAGAATTACAGAAGTAACTGAGACTTGAAAGGCCCCTGCCAGAACAGGCCAGCTTAAGCAGACAATGAAATACGCTTGGAATAACTTAATTGTCATATATGGGTGAATGAAAAAAACAACAGAACACAACTGATTTCCAATTCTAACCTAATGATTTCTAAAAATGGATCAGGTACTAAGTCCAAACTTTGGCCTACATTAGTTGTTATCATGACAAAATTAGATTTTAAAAAATCAGTACCAAAGTATTCTAAAGACTGAACCTGGGAAGAAATTCAGAATATAATATTTTTTGGTAGATGAGATAACAAAATGCATGGAAAGCTACTAGGCAGTATGAAGTTCACTGCTCTTCAACTAAGTGATTATATTGGGAACAAAATTAAAAAAGAAAAGCATAATAAATCAAGCCTCTTGAGTTGGAACTTAGGAAACAAACGAACGAGCCAGAATAAAATTAGAAAATGCAAACTTGATAAAGAAACAAATGGAAAAGGAAAATGAAATTGACAACCAAAAATTGTAGATGACTCTTTTGAAAATGACCAATCAATGCATAAAGTTAAAAGATTTTTAAACTGGGAAGAATGGAAAAAATCCTAAAGATATGTGAGTAGGAAATACATCAATACATTTGATAAATGTATTGTGAAGTCGCTCAGTTGTGTCTGACTCTTTGCGACCCCGTGGACTGTAGCCTATCAGGCTTCTCCGTCCATGGGATTTTCCAGAAAATCTCTATTAAAAAAGGAAAAATTTCAAAATATAACAAAATTCCATTCCTCAAGAAAGATTCGAGTGAATTAGAAAAATCTGACAATCTTTCAAAAAAATCATTCTTATAATTAAAGTGACCATACAGTTCGATGTTTAAAGTTCTAATTTCAGTCAGTCAGTCCTAGTATTAACCAGTACACTTTAGCAAAACCTGTTCTACATTTAATTTATAAATACTCACATAATCACTCTATCTATAAAAATTATGAAATATATATAAAGCCAAAATATTTATTTTAAAAGAAAATATTTTGATCCCAAATAGTGAAAGAGAGAAGAATGAGGCATACTCAATTCAAACAAGAACTAGAAACTCAGTAAGATTCTTACAGAAGGAAAAACATTATGATTTCTCATATTTCCAGGTAAGTTCCATATCAAACAGATTTATCTTAATAGATAGCTAGAAGGCCAAAAACATCAGCCTTTCCAAATACAAACCTTACTGAAGGAAAACAGTGCTGCAGTGAAGCAAGGGTCTAAGAGTGCTAGGAGCATACACTTGAAACCAAGAACTAACCCGCTGCCTACTGAAGAAATACTGTGAGCCAATTTAAACAGTCAACAATCAGGTGAGGATGGCACATGCCACCTCTCCTAATTAAGAGGATAGTAACTACTGCCTTCAAATCGCGTCAATAGAGAAAAGAGAGACTTTATTGTATTGCTTGCTTTGTGGGGTTGTTTGGAGGATTCACTAAGTTAATAAAGAACTTGCTCATCAGCATGACTGGCACAGAAGAAATGGCCAAGGGAATCCAAGAATAAGCTGTCAAAGATGGAAGACAGGAGAGGGAAGGCAGCAGGGAAGCAGGGGACTATACAAAGGAGATGTGTGTAGATGAAAAGATGAAAAATAATGTACTGGTTCTCACGTTGAGGAGGAAGAGGTTTTAGGAGTGCACATTAATTTTCTATTAAATAAATCAAGGGAGGCAAGCACAGATCAACGATAATCTATCATAAACCAAGAACTATGATTGATCCAATTATGTCTACCCGAGTTCCAGAAGAGAGGGAAAAGACTTAGCTATTTTAATAACTCTAGGCAAACAAAATTCCCTAGTCAGTGTAACAAATTCAAGTCAAGAAACAACTACTGATTACTCACTACAGTTATCAGACATTGCAAAATATCTGGCTGCAAAATATCAGATATCACAAAATATCAGAGACAAACAAAAACACAGTGCTGCTCGCAAGGACGGAACCTTGCTGTGTGGGAGAGCACAGACACCCAGGAACCTGCCTCTGGGTGGCGCTCTCCTGGCCATGGAGGATAGGATGGGCAGGGGAAACGGTTAAGAGCAGACAACGTAGGTGACACTACAGTGAGGTCCAAGGGCTGAGCAGGAAGAGTTCGGGAGGTCGGGGTGGGGAAGCGAAGTATAAAACAGAGGATGGAAACACTCAGCTATGTTCAAGGAGTTACTTCTGAAAAAGAGTGCTGAGTCATGAAAAGCCACTGAGGAATTCCAGCAGGTGTGGAGTCTGGATTTATAGGCAGATGGATCTGAGGGTGAGCAGATGAGAACGAGGTTTAAGTGACTCGGTCCAGAGAAAATAAAGGCCCAGCACAGTGAAGTGAGGGTAGCCAGGGACAGGTGCTCACAAACTGATGATTTCAGGGACAGGCAGGTAAATGACTGAAGGAGGCAAGGGGACGACAGGAAAGCTGGAGCCTGAGGTACTCAGAGCTTTAGTCCTCGTCAGTGTGCTTCTCAGCAGCTACAAGCCCAACCCACTCTCCTGATTATTGAGATTACTGAGGAGAGACAACCTTTTGACATTAGTAATTGACTGACTGGATATGAGAGGAACAGCAGAGTTTAAGACAGTATGTCTGAAACTTTAATGTGCGCAGAATTGCCTAGACAGCTTGTCAAAATGCAGATTCAAATTCAGTAGGTCTGGACTGGGGCTGGAACCTCAGCCTTTCCAACAAGCCAGGTGACACTGATGCTGCTGGTCAGTGGACACACTTAGAGAAGTGAGACTCTGAAATCACTGGGAGACAAAGTATGGAGAAGAGAAGGAGGGGCAGCTGTTAAGTGTTCACAGTACAACACAAGGTGACTCGGGTCGCTGAAGTTGCATGTGTGAGTCTGGAGTTAGAAGACTGAGAGCAATTCCCCCAAGTACAGAAAACAGAATAGATGAAATGAGATTACCCGGGGAAATTATGGAATGTCGAAGCAGAACAACAGATGCCCCATTCAGCCTGAGTGGGCAATTAATATCATTCAGAAACCCTGTACTCATGACACTCAGATCAGTAAGCCTCCCCTCTGCCCCTTCTCACATTTCTTCCACCTGAATTAAATACAATCGAAACCTCTCTAACATTTCTTCCCCATACAAATGAACTTTAATATTTCCAAAGGTCCTAAATGACAGCAGAAGGGCATCAGCAAAAACTTTAATGGATCCTTGGAAAAATCCAAATTTCTTAAATACCTGTACCTATCTCTACTACTTTGAATTACAGGTTCTCCTCAAGTTCTATCAGGGAAGTGTGGGATAAACAACCAGAAAAACAAACCGTTAACTCTCTAAATAAAATTTCAGGTAAAGATGTGTCCTGATTACGTCCAGACATTGCTTTTCCAGAGTTCATGTCTATTTCACACTTCAAGTTTCAACAATCACCCCTCACCCCTCAGTACATAACTGCTCTGTAGGACTCTGCAGGAGTCCTTTTCTTTCTCTCTTTTGACTCTACAAGAGCCATGAATACAGTGTAAGCTCAAAAATGTCTGATGAATAAATGTTGTTTCCTTGTCCCAGCATTTTTCTGTGGAAAATTACTGTTGAGGGGTGTTTCTCTCCTGCCTTCAGCATCAGTCAGTTTCGTGACCCTACACGAAGGCACTAGAGGCTACAACAACCCATTGTTAGAATCAAGAACAGCCAGAAGGCTGTCTCCAGACAGTCTGGTTTTAAGTGATCAAATGATCCCTGGCTCTGAGGTGTCCAAATCATTCCATGCACCTTCTCAGCCAACAAACTAATGTTGATCTGGGAAAGAAACATCTGGAAACAACCATCCAGACCTGCCTGATCAGTCCACTTAATTTAAAGACTGTTATCCAACTTTTAGAACTAACTCTTGTAGGTTGGATGTTAATGCAAGAATCTCTTTCCTCTTTAGGCAAAAATCCTAAAACAGCTGCTGTCATTTTCTCACAGTTGATGCCCTTAGATGGGCTGATTCTATAGTCTATAAATTTTGCTCTATCACCAGACATACCAGACATACCTGTGAAGTGCCCTTGGGATTGAGGGCACATTAAGTCAGTAAACTGGGTCCTTTTTTGCAATAAGCTGTTCACTGGAGTTTCAGTATCAGCATCTCTTCTCTGTGATCCCAGCAGGGAGGAATCTCCTAAGGAAAATACTCCTCATTTCCCTAGTGCATTTGAGAGGCCTGGGGGGAAGAGGGGTAGCCAGGTACTGAGTACACCAGAATGTGTGCGTGTGTGTGACAGAAGAGAACGAAAGTCAGTGAAGGGTGTGCGTGTGTCACAGAAGAGAACAGAAGACAGTGAAGCATCCCCACTCCTGGCTCTCTTAGTCTTCACTCCTGGCAAGCTAAGTCTCTGTCATAAAGATTCCCTCTCTGCTCCTGTGGAGCTATTTGGGTTTTTCCTGGCCCTTCTCATCCCATTATCTCAATTTTCCTCTCTAGATTTGTACTTTGCTGGCCCCTAGAATGACAAGCAGCAAGGTTACCTGAGAGAGAAAAGAATTCACAGATCAGCTGAATTCTTATGCACTAGTGATACAGGCCGGGGTGGTGCGAGGAGTTGACTTTAAAAATCATCACACAGTAATCATGTCCAAAATATTTTTAAATGAATAATTTGAGATGTAAGAGGTTTAAAAACAACCTTTGTATCCTGAGGTTCCACATGCATGGATTCAACCAACCAGAAATACTCAGGTGAAAAAATTCCAAAGGGTTCCAAAAAACTATTTTGAATTTGTCACCCTGGCAACTATTTACATAGCATTTACACTGTATTAGGCAGTATAAGTAATTCAGAGATGATTTAAAGTGTGGATGTGCATAGGTTATATGCGACTCCTACAAGCACTTTCTATAAGGGACTTGAGCATCCGAGGATTTTGGTCTCCTTGAAAATACTGAAAGCAATCCCCTCACAGTCATCCTAAGGGATAAATAAAGACAAGAATAAAACAGCAGCTTGCTCCTGCCAGAAAATCTAAAACAGGGCTAAGTCTTCAACATACGAATTGAATGTTGCATTAAAGACCTTCTGTTATTAATTCACTAACTGGCACACAATTTCAATATTCAAATCAAATTTATGCCCCCATCAAGTTAAAGAATTTCTAAACAGTGGAATGAAAACACAAAGGACACACTCCCCCAGTTCCCAGGTTCCCAGACATAATTTCCTACTGCTATATTGTTATTATGACACTTACATCCTCAGTACTCTCCTTATCCAATACTCTCAGTTTTACTTTCAGCAACTTGTTTAGAGAGTCCCATGGACTGCAAGGAGATCCAACCAGTCCATTCTAAAGGAGATCAGCCCTGGGTGTTCTTTGGAAGGAATGATGCTAAAGCTGAAACTCCAGTACTTTGGCCACCTCATGCGAAGAGTTGACTCATTGCAAAAGACTCTGATGCTAGGACGGATTGGGGACAGGAGGAAAAGGGGACGACAGAGAATGAGATGGCTGGATGGCATCACTGACTCGATGGACGTGAGTTTGAGTGAACTCCGGGAGTTGGTGATGAAGGCCTGGTGTGCTGCAATTCATGGGGTCGCAAAGAGTCGGACACGACTGAGTGACTGAACTGAACTAACTGACTGATAGCTTTCTTCTCTTTTATGAAAAAGATGACAATGATCACATCTAAGGCTACACAAAAAAAGTAAAATAATTAAATGTAACAGTGTAAAAACATTTCCTAATCAGTCTTCACTCTACTCAAAGTAGCATTTCTTTCTGAATAATGTCAGAATTTCAAACAAAAATAGAAATAGTGTTTGTGTGGGTATATATTCATATTAAATTTTCACTTAAATAATGAGTCATACACATATTTCATGTATAAACTATAATATTAGAAATGACAAAAATACTCATCAAAGAATCAAGCAATTGGGCCTATTAAGGATTATGACAAACTATAGTAAGCTAACAGTAAAAACATAAATTAGAAAACCTAAATGTTCAAAAATAGGGAAATAGCTGAATTATGGTGTATACATAGGATGGAATATTCTGTTTTCATTAACAATCACAATCAAAAAAACATGAGGAAATTTTCATAATAGATGAAAAAACAGAATATCAAACTAAAATAGTCTATACATGAATGCATATGCACATACAAATCTCAGCTACACTTTAGGATCTAAATTAATATTAGAAAAAAGTCAAAATGTAGCAGCATATACCAAGTCCACATGGCAGGTTGCTAAACTTTCTCATTTTTCAGCATTAGCAAATGTTGCTTATCTAATCAATAAACATTTTTATAAGTGACTATCTCATTTAATAATTAAGACTAGACAAAATATTACTGTATATCATATACACATTCTTACTCCATCAGCATATTTCTGAATATCGAAATTTCTGCTGCACACACACACATATATATTATACCTAAAATAATGTGAAATTTATTTTCTAAACTTTCCCCATAGAGGAATGTGGAACACTTGTTATTCTTTCCCTTCTAAGGGCAGTATTATAATTAATGAAATGTTGATGGGAAAGCCTCTACTCAACATTTCTTGATGCAAAAATACCAACCTAATGCCAAACCTGTTCCCAAAAAGAATAGGACCATAAAATTAGACACCTAGAATATTTAATTCCCAAACTGCTCCCTATGCAGTTTGTCAGTTCTGTAGGTCAGTACAATCCAGGACATCATCTTTCTTTTACTCTAATTTTAGGCATATACCAAAGGCTGAGTTGATGAACACCAACAAATTTTACCATACAGAAAGTTCCTGAATCTATTCTCCTTTGTACCTAAAAACTAGGTCTAGAATAGCAGTTCCCCTGTTTGGTTTCTGAGTTCTTTATACAAGAGATATAAAAACTAATAGCCCACTGTATATCATCTTAGATTACAATATGGTGGTGGCTTTGATTTTATCAGGCCACAGTATCTCTCACATACATACACACACACAAATACACTATATATACACACACACATATATATAAATTGAATGAACTCTTCATTCAGAGAAGAAAATCTTAATTTTCATAATACTCATCAGAATATATCAGTAACATACTATATATAAGAAATTCATTTATGAGTTCTTTAAGTTATTTAAATATTTTATCAACATAATCTGGAAAAACAAACACACACATACATACATACACACAATGTATACATCTAGATAATCACTCATTGTGATCAAAGTCTATTAATTTCCTATCCTCATCTTCAATATGTATATCTAGGAAAGGATTATACTATTTGGCAACATGAACAGCAAGGCCAATTTGGTCTATGGAGTTAATGACTTACAGCTTTACCTTCACACTTCGTAACATTACACCCTATGCTAGTTAGGTTTATTCCCCTATTTCAATATTTTAATTTACCCTGAGTATCCCCAAAAGAATCATTCACTGGATAACTCAAAACACTGATTCTAGATTACTTTGAAATATTTTAAAACATTATTTTGAATTATTTACATTAAAATTATTTATTTATATGTAATGAAAGCATGCTCCTCCAATCTTTTCCCACACTAGCCACTGGCCAAGACTAACAAGCATTTGAAGCCCCACTGATTAATAGAAACTGCTAATGCAAAAACTCAATTACTCAATTACATAGAGTAATTGAGTATTTAATAAATATTTACACAATTACATAATCACTTCATGGCAAATAGATGAAGAAAGAGTGGAAACAGTGACGGATTTTATTTTCTTGGGTTCCAAAATCACTGCAGACGGTGACTGCAGCCACAAAACTAAAAGATGCTTGATCCTTGGAAGAAAGGCTACGACAAACCTAGACAGTGTATTAAAAAGCAGAGACATTACTTTGCCAACAAACGTCCGTCTAGTCAAAGCTATGGTTTTTCCAGTAGTCATGTATGGATATGACAATTGGAGCATACAGAAGGCTGAGCGCCAGAGAACTGATGCTTTTGAACTATGGTGCTAGAGAAGACTCTTGAGAGTCTCTTAGACAGCAAGGAGATCAAACCAGTCCATCCTAAAAGAAATCACTCCTGAATGTTCATTGGAAGGACTGATGCTGAAGCTCCCGTACTTTGACCACCTGATGCAAAGAGCCGGCTCACTGGAAAAGACCCTGATGCTGGGAAAGATTGAGATCAGAAGGAGAAGAGGGTGACAGAGGATGAGACAGTTGGCTGGGCATCCCAGACTCAATGGACATGAGTGTGAGCAAACTCCGGGAGACAGTGAAAGATATGGCCTGCTTCAGTCCACGGGGCTGCAAAGAGCTGGTCGGACACGACTTAGCAACTAAACAAGTAAACATTTATGGGATAAATGGATGCCCAAAAAAAGCATTTTTATTCGACACTGACAGGTCTGAAAAGAAAACATCAGACATGTCATTATGGAGCTCAACCACTTCCAGTCAGCCTCCACTACCACATTAGCCTCAGAGAGGCACTATCAGAATTCTGATGATAAAACACAGTCGTCCTCCATGGCTGCAACTTCAAAACAAAAAAAAAGCATGTTCAATACTGAAATCATCTTGAGAAGCTCTATTGCCTGTACAGACAAGAATATTCTGTTCATAACACTGACTGAAGTTAGTGTCCAAGGGGGAAGTAATGGTTTCTACCTCCAACCCATCAGCCCTGCCCAGAAGCTACTACAGTGTGGACAATAGATAGGGTAGCAAGGAATAGTCATCACTATTTCAATGAAAGCCAAATCCCACTATAACTTAAAAATATCAAATTTGTTTGCTGCCCAGTAATTTTTATATCAATATTATACTGAATTTTTAAAAAAAATTTTAATACACAAATTTAGTTGTGGAGGCATTTCTGGTAACAAAATTCACCTAAATTACATTATAAAAGCATTTGTGATCATAGGATTTCCTTCTAACCTTATAGGAAACCTCAAACCTTCATAAGCAAACAGGATTTAGAAATTGATTTCTATGAAAACAGGCTTCATAAAAAAGTAGTACAGTCTAAAAATATAATGACCACACTCTTTATGTATTTTTCACATTTTCTTGAACAGAACACAATCTCTTTCTCATAAAGAAAAAAAAAACAAAATTTCTATTAGAAGATTCTACAGCGTAAAACCTTGGAAATTATATATGGAGATTACCCTTTTATAAGAAATAATTGTAAGCCGTCTTATAAGAAATAATTGTATCCTTGGATGAAGAGCTAAATATGTTTTTCAGTATGCTGAAAAGGAAGCAACTAATTCTGAAGTTACAGTTTCCACTTTTATAATCAATTTCATCTCAGCCACATGGCAGACAGTAATTCTTAAACAATTTAATATTTGTCAATCAGGGTAAGTATCCCTGAACTAAGAAATGTGTTATGTTTATTAATCTTATTCATTATTTTATTCTCAACTATAAAAGTATATTTACTGTAAAGGAGGCAGAAAAGCTAAATCCTAGTTGAATTCACATCAAAAGGAAAAGGAAAAAAAACTTCCTATTTAAATGGGTTGAAAGCCTTAAGCATTGAACTGACTTAAGAAAATGAAACTTGGGTGCACTATCCCTGGGGACATTTGCATCTTTCCTCAGAAAGCCCTGGTAGGATCTTTCACTGCACTAGTTTCCAGCCTTTTGCTGCCTTCTCAGTCACTATGGATCAGGCTGAATATTAATGAGTAAATGCAGCCAGAATATGGGAAGCTCAGCCAAGAACACTGGGACAGACAAGAAAAGAGCTCACTATTTTCAAGAAAACATCTTTTAAGAGTTCTGTGCTCCCAGAAGTCAGGCCAAAACAGAGAGAAACTGCTTTGGATGAGGATAAATAAGTTTGAGCTTTGCCCATAGGGGATGGTAAAAGACTTTTCTTCTCCTTTTGTACCATCTGTTTTAATAAAGTTAAATCTGGGTTACAGCAGAGTCATATCCACATCAGGATTACTTGGTTTGTCTGGAGAGGAAATACAACAAAATGCATAGTTTGTAATTAGGAACTTTAAGGAAATTTAGTACTTTTTAATGGCCATCTGGAGACTGTCAAATTATTTCTCCTCTCCATCTTCTCCAGGGAGCAATTAAGGATATTACCTGAAACTATCTTCAGGATAAAACCTGAGAATCTTGGATAAGTATATTTCATCACACAAAATAATAGCCACATAATAAATTTTACTCTTCAACTGCTTGAAATATCAAAGTATACACCCTTCTGATCCTTATAGAGAAACCAGTTTTTAAATTCTAGCTACTTATTCTTTCGAAGCCAAGTAACCTAGTTCTTGTTAATAATACATAGAAATCCTCTGCGTGGTCATGGGCAAGGCTTTTCTAGGAAAGCAAGCTCAACTACTTAAGAAAAACATGTTTCTTCTTCTAGAAAGAGAAAACATAATATAGAGGTTCGTTCCAGCTGCCTGGCCTCTAGCCCTCCCATTCACACAGCTCTGTGAAGACAGAATGTCTAAAGCACCAGTTTTCTAGAATTGTTGCCTCTGAGTTGCTAAGAAAAAAAAAAGGCAGTGTGAGATAATATCCCTAACCACAGAGCTGAAAAAAGGCTTATAACAAGAATACATGACAAATTACCACACAATAATCAAAAGACAAACAACCCAACAAAAATAAGCAAAGACCTGGACAAGCTCTACCTGAAAGAACATATACAAATGGCCAATAAGTAGACATAAACAGAGTCAATCTGAAGGAAGTGAAAATTCAAACTACAATGAGATATATTTTCATACACACACACACAAGAAAAAGGTTAAATTGAAAAGAATGACAACAGCAGGGTGGGACAGCAACTAGAATTCTCATATATTCCAACCACTTCAGAAAAAATATGTGGTAGTTTCCTACAAAGTTAAGCTTTTACTAATTTTTTGACCTAGCAATCCCACTCAGAGGTACTCAAGAGAAATGAAACAACTTTCACTCAAAGACTTATATACAAATATTCACAGCTACATTCATAATAGTCCAGTGTTAGTCGCTCAGTCATGCCCAACTCTTTGCAACCCCATGGACTGCCCCTCGCCAGGCTTCTTTGTCCATGGAATTCTCCAGGCAAGAATACTGGAGTGGGTGGCCATCCCCTTCTCTGGGGATCTTCCTGACCCAGGGATCAAACCTCGTTCTCTAAACTGGAAGTGATCCAAATGTTCCTCAACAGGAAAATGGATAATTATACCTAGGTATGTTCAAACCCTGGGACACTACTCAGCAAAAAGAAGGAGTGAGTGCTGGCACATACAGCAGCACAGGGAAGTCTGAAAGATTTTACATTTAGTGAAAGAGGCCAGTTCTACAAAAAATGTGTATCTCTGCTCAAGATATAAGACTAAAATGAGCAGTTAGTACTTTACAAAATACATTCTCTGATGTTTTACTATGTCATGCATGATTTTTTTTTTTAATCGCTGGAATCAGAGTCAGGAAGAGACATTTGAAGGGAACATAGAATTTGAATACATCCTTACAAAATGGGTTTGACTTGAGGTAGAGAAGATGAGGAAGAATGTGAGCAAAAAGAACAAGACACACAAAAAGCTGCAGGTAAGGAAGTGAGTAAACTCTGGAAGATAGTGAAAAACAGGGAAGCGTGGCATGCTGCAGTCCATGGGGTTGCAAAGAGTAGGACATGACTTAGAGCATGAATGACAACAAAGGAACGGAGACAAAATACATAGGGTTGTGCATGGTCTCCACGGACTGACTTCAGGAATCATGGAAAGTTAAACTGAATAAGGAAGTGAGGGGGTTTCAGATGGTAGTGAACCACGAAGTTTAGTCAAAGAACTTCGAACGTGGTAACAAAGAGCCAAGGTAAATGTTTTAAGAAAATAAAAGGAGGGGTATGGTGATGCTTCAAGAAATGTATTCTAGCAACAGCGCATGGTGTAGAACAGAGTGGCGGGAGAGGAGAACAGGGAGTAATTAGTGGAAGAATCCAAAAGGAGGCCAAGCACAAGGAGATAAGGGCTGTGGGCCTGCAAGGAAAAAATAATAAAAAGGAACCTCAGGAGTTCAAAGAAAGACACTATAATTAAAGGGTAATCATTCTCAAGTATTTTATGCTAAGATTCTTTTAAATACTGGATCTGCTTCATAAACATACTCATCAAACACTTAGGTGGTTATTTTCAAAAGGCTGACGAGCAGAGTAAGGAAAGGTAAGCTTAACACATTAGGTAGAAGACATGTCGAGATGAAAGCAAATCAAGCCAAAACAGCTAATAAGTGAGACACTGTTTTGTTTTTTTTAATTAACAGCAGTTACCATGTACCAAGGTCTACTGCATGTCAAGCACTAGGCTAGACATTCTGCAGGCATCATCTTCATTCTTCATAATACTGAAGGTATCATTAGTTCCATTTTTTATAAATGGGAAAATTGAATCTCACAGAATTAAGTAAGTAACTGGAATGAGGGCACATCTTTAAAACTGGTAGGGCCAATATTCAAGCCCATACTCATTTACGTATGTCTAAAAACACATTATGTGAGATGAAGCTGTGCCTGTGTGAGCACCTAGTCAACCCCTGGCACACAGTAGGCCCTAAACAATAACAAAATTTAAAATAGGAAGTCAAAATTATGGTATAATTAGGTACCATTTTAACAGAACCACTTATACTTCTAATAAGAGATAAAACTTATTTTTCAAGTTTATATGTATTTATCGTATAAAAACTGAAATCAGAATAAGAAGACAGCAAAAATTTTCTTGAAAATACTTATTTTCATATTGTAATAGTCAATAAGAAGCAGTATCTTTTAAAATGTCAGGTGGTCAGGTTAAAAATCCATCTGGACCATAAAGCTGAAAATGTGTAATATACAAATAAATCAATCTTTTTAAAAGGGAGACATGGGCATTATTGTGTTGTTATTACTGTTATTAATTAAAAATCTGATTTTGATTTGGAGGAGTAGAGACCATAAGAGAAGGAATAAGATGGTATGTAAAACAAAGATGAGAAAAAAATATTATTACTTTTTAAACAAAAATTGGGCTTCCCTGGTAGCTCAGTGGTAAAGAATCTGCCTGCCAATCCAGAAGACTTGGGTTCAATCCCTGTTCCAGGAAGACCCCACTTGCCACAGAGCAACTAAGGCTGTGTGGCACCACTACTAAGCCTGTGCTCTAGAGCCTGAGAAATACACTGCTGAAGCCCCCAGAGTTCATGCTCCTCAACAAAAGAAGCTACCACAATGAAATGCCTGCACACCTCAAGTAGAGAGCAGCCCTGCTCTCTGCAACCAGAGAAAAGCCCAAGCAGCCACAAAAACCCAGCACAGCCATAAATAAAAAAATATTTTAAAACTGACATGTGTTTTCTACACAGGTATATAAATATTAAAATTCAACACCTAGTTAAAATTCTGATTCTAGATTCAATTAATATCTGCAGAGTACTTAACTATACACAGGCACAGATGTAAGGAATTTTATATATTTCTACTCCTTTCATTCTAATTATCTGATTTATATGGTTTCCAACCTTGAATATAAGGTCAATAGTTTTGAACCCTAAACATCTAAAAGGCCTCTGGGGCCTGATCAGGAATTCCAGAACCACAGTTATCTGTCACTAAGGCATTGTGTGATTTACACAGGGCCTCAAAACCATAAGGAGAAAAGAGAGGTTTGTAGCTCATAACTTATTACATGATTCTTTCTAGTAATTTCTTCTTTTGGTGTTGTTTTATTTGATAATAGGATAATAAAATGATCATTTCCAGTAAGGTTCATAAGCGCTAGCATTATGTGGCAGCAATCTGGACCAAGCTGAACCATCGAGGTATCCCTCAGAAGCAGCAGCAGCCTGTACCCTGCTCTGGCCCTTTCCCACCCCTTTTCCTTCCTTCCTTATCCTTCCTTCTTCAGGAAGGCTCTCCAGGCCTGCATCGTCCTGACTCCCTCACCTCCTCCAGCTCTGCTTAAAAGTCACCTTCTTAAAAAGGCTGGCTCAGCTTATTTAAAATTATAACTCCTTCTTCTCTGCTCCCACTACCCTGCTTTACTGCTTCCGCTGCACTCATCATCTTATACCTACTATAACATCTCCTTTTTGCTGTTATCATCATTGTTTGTCTGCTTTTCTATACAGCAAGGCAGACATCCCCAGAGGGGGGATCTTGGTCTTCTTGTTCACTGTTGTACCTCAAGGACTTAAGAAGTATCTGGCATAAAATAAGTGCTCAATATGTATCACTTAAATTTTTTAAAAATGAATAAAATAGAGTATGACATATTCTGGGCAAAAAGGTAAACTGAAAACCAAAATTTCTTTATATTCTTTTTGGTGAGGGGAAATTTTAAACACAATTAACACAGAATCTTAGTAAAGTTCCCAAGAACCTAAAATTTTTATCATATAATTATAGGGCTACAAACACTTTTCTAAAGCATCTTTGTTACTCAAGCACCTTCCAAATCAGTAATTCCAGAAACACTGAAACATTCTTAACATTCCACATAAATCCCTGGTTACACAGGTTTTCAACAGGGAATTGTAAGAAAATCAACATGGCCAATATTTTTAATCCTAACTCCAAATAATATCTTGTAAGCATTAGAAACTGGAAGGTGAAAAGACTCAGCACATGATGCATACTTGAATTAAAAATTATTATCAATGCTTTATGAAACTGGGGGAGAAAAAAAAATCAATGACTATCCAATGAGAAAGAAGTACGAAAATGTGACTGCTTCAACATAAGCTGCCCATCTGGAATGGTCAGCCTTCTACCTAGACCTAGCTGCAGGTTGGAGCGGCGGGTGGGGAGGCGGGGGGTTGGGGAGAGCAGTGCGGGAAATGTTGACTAAAAAGCTAAATTCATTAATTCAAAAAACAATTTGAGCTCAGATCTATCTTAGATTTCAGATCTTACAGTCTTGAGCAAGTAAGATATGATTCCACCTTCTGGAAGCTTACAATTTTAAAAGAAAATGCTTCTCTATAAAATTACTTTTACATGATCACACAGATGAATGCCAAGAGGGAAGGAACACTGGTGTATTCAAATGTACACTGTCAAAACCCATTAAGAATTTTAATTAAAATGGAGCATATTATACTGGGAAGAAAAAAGTTAACAAAACAGGAGAGGGCTTTCATGTGAATGTTGTCCTTCTTGTGTCAAAATAGTGATTCCCAGCTTTACAAAATATCTGTGATGAAAGAATGAGATCTTGGCTCATCATCTATATCCACTAGGGAGCAGCATTCAAGTGTCAACCTCTTCTTTCTGCACTAATCACTCAAGAATAGTGAGTCACCAAAGGACCAGCACTGGTTACCAAAATGAATATATTTTGTTCTGCAGTTTCCTGTACCAGGGGCAAAAATACGAAACAAAAAAAACATACAGCACAAAATATTCAACTCAAGGCGTCATGCCAAGAAAGCAACAGAAAGTTTTATATTTGAGCCAAGGGCTTCTTGGTTTCTTTTAAAAATTTAAATCGTGACAATTATCTTGATGTTTCTTGATGAATCAGATCTGTCCACAGAACAAAAGCTTGCTCAGGAGTTGTGTGCTTTGTGGAAAAACTATTTTCTAAGCTTACTCGCTTTTTTAAGAAAGCTGCTCACAGACAGATTTAGAAGCACTCCAGTACTCGTCCCTTGAAAATCCCATGGATGGAGGAGCCTGGTAGGCTGCAGTCCAGGGGGTCGCGAAGAGTCAGACACGACTGAGCAACTTCACTTTCACTTTTCACTTTCATGCACTGGAGAAGGAAATGGCAACCCACTCCAGCGTTCTTGCCTGGAGAATCCCAGGGACGGGGGAGCCTGGTGGGCTGCCGTCTCTGGGGTCGCACAGAGTCATACATAACTGAAGCAACTTAGCAGCAGCAGCAGCAGTGCTTGAGTGAAAACATTTGTAATCAGTCAACCTACCCAGGTATTTACCTTGAAACATCAGTTGAAAAAGAAAAAGGATTCTGAAAGGAAAAGGAACTTAATGCATCTCATCAAAAATAATATTTTTAACGTTTTGCTTACATTTCTCTTCCAACTTTGCGATCTAAATTGAAGTCAAAATCTTCAAAGTCATCAGTACTTTCTAACACTTGTATTTAATAACACCACTGAGTAGCATTCAAATATCTCCAATGGCTATTTTATTCTTTCCTTCTTGATGTAAATGTATTCATAAACAGCACATAGTACAGTGATAAACTTATTTTAAGAGCTGATCACCAACTCAATGGACATGAATCTGAGCAGACTTCAGGAGATAGAGGACAGGGAAGCCTGGCGTGCTGCAGTTCAGAGGATCGATAGAGTTGGACATGACGTAGCAACTGAACAACAACAAGCACACAGGAGAGAGGTTTTATATTCTTATGGCTGATTCACATTGCTGTATAGCAGAAATCAACACAACATTGTAAAGCAATTATCCTCCAATTAAAAATAAAAAAAAATTTTAAATAAGTAATACATATGTTAAACAGCCGAACAGTACCAAGACTATACAATAAACTCTAAAAAAGAAAAAATCTAATAAGCAATAACTTACATTTCAGTTTTATAGCATATAAATAGAAATTATTACTAAGTAGCTATTATGACACATTTTTAATGTTGGGGTGTTTTCATCTATCTATTGCTGCATAGTAAACCACCCTAAAGCTTAGTAGCTTAGAGAAATAATTGCTTTACTTGCTCACAATGCTGCACTCTAGGCTGGGCTCAGTTGGGCAACTCTTCAGTTCATCTTGCCAGTCATTATAGGAGGCTGCACTGAGCCAGCAGGGACCAGCTAGGACACTGGAAAAGCCAGGCCTCTCTCTCTTCTGTAGGGTAACTTCTATGGCCTCTCTCCATCCACATGCCATCTCCATTAGAGTAACTGGACTTCTTAGAGGTAATTACTGGGACTTCCTAAAGCTTATGTCTGGAACTTACAGTATCACTTTGGCTGATGCTGTTAGTTAACATCTCTGACCAAACCCACATTCAGAGAGAAGGGCCCGCTCCAAAGTGTAAATACTGGGAGAAGAGTTCATTGGTGCTTATTCCTTGGAAGGAAAGTTATGACCAACCTAGATAGCATATTAAAAAGCAGAGACATTACTTTGCCAACTAAGGTCCGTCTAGTCAAGGCTATGGTTTTTCATGTGGTCATGTATGGATGTGAGAGTTGGACTGTGAAAAAAGCTGAGCACCAAAGAATTGATGCTTTTAAACTGTGGTGTTGGAGAAGACTCTTGAGAGTCCCTTGGACTGCAAGGAGATCCAACCAGTCCATTCTAAAGGAGATCAGTCCTGGGTGTTCATTGGAAGGAATGCTGCTAAAGCTGAAACTCCAGTACTTTGGCCACCTCATGAGAAGAGTTGACTCATTGGAAAAGACTCTGATGCTGGGAGGGATTGGGGGCAGGAGGAAAAGGGGACGACAGAGGATAAGATGGCTGGATGGCATCACCGACTCAATGGAAGTGAGTTTGAGTGAACTCCGGGAGTTGGTGATGGACAGGGAGGCCTGGCATGCTGCAATATATGGGATTGCAAAGAGTCGGACACAACTGAGCGACTGAACTGAACTGAATATAACATAATCCTCAAAGGTCCATATCATCAAGGCTATGGTCTTTCCAGTAGTCACGCGTGGATGTAAGAATTGGACCATAAAGAAGGCAGAGTGCCAAAGAATTAATGTTTTTGAACTGTGGTGCTGGAGAAGACTCTTGAGAGTCCCTTGGACAGCAAGGAGATCAAACCAGTTAACCTTAAAGAAAAACAACCCTGAATACTCTTTGGAAGGACTGATGCTGAAGCTGAAGCTCCAATACTTTGGTCACCTAACTCAAACAGCTGACCCAGATGCTGGGAAAGATTGAGGGCAGGAGGAGAAGAGGGCATCAGAGGATGAAATGGTTGCATAGCATCAGCAATCCAATGGACATGAACTTGGGCAAACTCTGGGAAATGGCGAGGGACAGGGAAGCCTGGCATGCTGCCATCCATGGGGTCACTTAAGAGCTGGACACAACTCGGCGACTGAAAAACAAACAATAAATATAACAATCAGGGTAATTTAATTCTGCCTTCCAAACATACACTGTATTCCTTTGGGTCAGTGTCACGAAAAAGGCAAGAATTTGTTTTTTTAAAAAAGTTTTCAGGCAAAATAATTGAAAGAGAGGTATTAGATGAGGGTGATAGAATGAGAAGGTAAGATGAATATACTCAACCACAAAAATAGCATAAATAGGGAATTCTCTGGTGGTCTAGTGGTTACAGCTCAGCACTTTCACTGCCAGGGCCCAGGTGTGATCCCTGGTGGGGGAACTAAGGTCCTACAGCATAGTCACATACACACAGAAAGATCATAAATGAATGCAGCTGGAGTAAACCTGTACCTTAATATAGTGTGTTTTAAAATCATTAAACTGGTTTATTGGTGAATTAAGAAGGAGTTGCGTAAGGAAGCTTCTTTAGCCATTATTTATTACATATCACATAATTCTCATGAAGCTGAACAAAGAGTGACACACCAGGTTACTACAGAAGAGTGCAGATATTACACCCTCATCGGCATTTAGGACAAGAGTCAGGCTGACATGCAGAGTCAGTGGAAAGACAACAGCAAGAAGTGGCTTGACCTTTATATGCAGAACTCCTCAAAGACACAGAGCATGACAGCCTGGGAGGGTGTGGGTGGATTCTGTAAACTTCTGGCCATTCACAGGGAAGGAACTAGACATACTTGCATTTCATAGACTATTTCTATGAAGTAATCTTTACTTCCACAAGCCCATGAAGCCATTCTGAAACTTGAAACTCCATGGATCTTCCATTAATTAGACCTATATGTGATACAGATCTTTATTTCCGTCTACAAGGCCACTGGAAGAAGTCATGGAATTCTACTTTTGAAAGATTTTATGTGGATCTTCCTTAAATAGAGTAAGTTAGATCTATTTGAACAAGCTGGATTTAGAAAAGGCAGAGGAATCAGAGATCAAATTGCCAACATCTACTGGACCATAGCAAAAGCAAGAGAATTCCAGAAAAACATCTACTTTTGCTTCACTGACTACATTAAAGTCTTTGACTGTGTGGATCACAACAAATTGTGGGAAATTCTTAAAGAAATGAGAACACCAAACCACCTTACCTGACTCCTGAGAAACTTGTATGCAGGACAAGAACCAACAATTAGAACTGGACATGGAACAACGGACTGGTACCAAATTGGGAAAGGAGTATGTCAGGGCTGTATACTGTCAACCTGCTTATTTAAATTACATTCAGAGTACACTATACGAAATGCCAGGCTGGATGAATTACAAGCTAGAATCAAGATTGCTGGGATAAATATCAACAACCTCAGATACGCAGATGACACCACTCTAGTGGCAGAAAGAGCCTCATGATGAGGGTGAAAGAAGAGAGTGAAAAAGCTGCCTTAAAGCTCAACATTCAGAAAACTAAGATCATGGCATCTTGGTCCCATCATTTCATGGCAACAGACAGGGAAAAAGTGGAAACAGTGACAGATTTTATTTTCTTGGGCTCCTAATCACCGTGGATAGTGACTACAGCCATGAAATTAAAAGACGCTTGCTCCTTGGAAGAAAAGCTATGACAAACCTAGACAGCGTATTAAAGAGCAGAAACATCACTTTGCCAACAAAGGTCCACATAATCAATGCTATGGTTGCTCCAGTAGTCATGTACAGATGCAAGAGTTGGACCATAAAGAAGGCTGAGTGCCGAAGAATTGATGCTTTTGAACGGTGGTATCGGAGAAGACTCTTGAGAGTCCCTTGGATTGCAAGGAAATCAAACCAGTCAATCCTAAAGGAAATCAACCCCGAATATTCACTGGGAGCACTGATGCTGGAGCTGAAACTACAATACTTTGGCCATCTGAACCAAATTATTGTAAAAGACCCTGACGCTGGGAAAGAGGAGGGCAGGAGGAGACGGGGGACAGAGAATGAGATGGTTGGATGGCATCACTAACCCAATGGACATGAACTTGAGCAACCTCCAGGAGATGGTGAAGGACAGGGAAGCCTGGCGTGTTGCAGTCCATGGGGTCAAAGAGTCAGACACAACTTTGTGACTGAACAACAACAATAGATCTATTTGTAACACACTTTGTTTTGAATTGACTCATATTTTGATATTAATAACATTTCACAAAACTCGCCTGTTAATTAGCCTTAACAACTACATGTGCCCATCAACTTTATGTTTTCAAAGAAAAAAATCATACCATATAAATTACAACTGATTTTCATTAGCATTTCTTTAGTTTTTTCCTAAATGTTGACTAGTCCTTTTACTATCTAAATGTGGGGAGGGCATCTTAGAAAAAGAAAGGAAAAAGTAAAAAGGTTGTTGAGTAGCACAAATAATTCTATTCAAAGAAACTCACAAAATATGTTTTCCTAAATCGAACATATGGAACATAACATATTATGACATTAGCTTTCCTTTTTCTTTCAAACATCTACTAAAATGACTTTGTTTCTGTAATATGCAAGATTCTCTCATCAAGCCAACCAGTCCAATTAGCATTGACATCATTTTAAATTGACAAAAATAGAAGGGCTAAAGAAACAATGAAATATTAACACTCGTTCGTATCACCTAAACTTTGTCTTCCCTTTCTTCATGCTGCAGCTTCTTTAGATGAAAGATGAATGGAAAAGAGTGACCTTCAAGGAGGAGAAAGATCAATAATATACTTCTGTAAGGTAACTATAAATTCAACTCAAGTATTATCTAACAAAGTCCCAAAGATGCTGGACAAGAACCTCAGTCATTATACTCATCACTGACAAAGCATTTTACATAAGTAAACTTTCTGGTAAGTTAGTAGGAGATGCTGATCCATAACCACAATGGGTATCAGATGTTTTGATACCACTGAGCAAAATCTGAGATGCACAGAAAAACTCATGCTCTCTGTCAGGACACTATCTCACAGATAGGATTAGATTGCACAAGAATAGGTACAAATTTATTTTCTGAAACTAATATGACACTGAAAATCAACTGTGCTTCAGAAAAAGTATACTTACCAATAAATAAATAAAATCATTTTAAACTTTGGGGGGGATTAAAGCGAAGAGAAAGTTGCTCAGTTGTATCCCACTCTTTGCAATCCCATGGACTGTATGGTCCATGGAACTCTCCAGGCCAGAATACTGGAGTGGGTAGCCTTTCCCTTCTCCAGGGGATCTTCCCAACCCAGGGATTGAACCCAGGTCTCCCGCATTGCAGGCAGATTCTATACCAGCTGAGCCACAAGGAAAGCCCTTGTGGGTAACACAGTAACACAGTAAGTATACTCGGCGTCAACACAGCCTCTTCATGCTTCATATGAAAGAGAGAACACTGGTACCCAATAATATCATGTGGTACTCAACAGTCCTGAGAGAACTTGCACTTCCATCTTCTTTGGATTGTGAAACAAGATGTATTATCTAGTGTTCATATCTGCCAAAAATGTATCAGCAATACCTTGCAAAATGTGTAAGAAATTAATTGACTATATCACAGAACTTTAAACACATCAATTTTCTAACATCGCTATTTACAAATCCAAAAAATAAGCTAAGTTTCCACTCATATCATTTTTATGAAGATGCAATTATAAGAATGATTCAAGTAAGAACATTAGAACTAGTTGAGGCGAAGTATTGCAAATAAAAGCTATAGCACTTGGGAAACATACAGTACAGCACAAAGCAGTTAATTATCATCATTATTGTTTTCCAAATGAGGGAAAATACTGACCTATAAAAGGGATACAACACAAAAGTGCGGGTAGAATTTCTAACAGAAAGGCCATTGTTTACCCACAAGTCTCACACTTTAGAAGTAGGGACACCTGCCAGGTAATTAAATACACCCACATGCAGAGTGTTCCATTGCTTTTTTTTTTTAATTACCACCATTTATTATAATCACCAACAGGTAATTTTCTAAGCAATGTAAGATCAGCATTGGAATTGAGGAAAGCGAAACAGTCACCACTCAATTTAGTTCAAGTCACCACTCTTGGATGATCAGTTGCACATGTGCAGCTCACAAGGAGATATTGTTGAGTGTCAAGATTTACTCTGCGTACTTTTGCCTGCAGACTAGCCTTGATGGACATGAGTTTGAGCAAGCTTCGGGAGATGGTGATGCACAGGGAAGCCTGGCGTGCAGCAGTCCATGGGGTCGCAAAAAGTCGAACATGACTGAGCAACTAAACTGAACTGAACTGAACTAAACTGAACTGAGTGATGCAACTACTGTAGAGTCAAGGGTAATAACTGCATGGAAGCACAGATAAATTACACTGCTCAGTGAAATTAAGTTTAGCAGGGTGTAACTCACCATTTCTTCATCCTGCACCCAAGCCAATTTGGCTTTACACACCCATTATATCTCCAAGTCCAATTAGGTGACATCTATCTTTAAGCATTTAAGCCCCTCTATAAGCCTTTGTCTTTAAGCTTTTATAATACTAATACTATTGGAAATTTAATTTTTTAATGCCACAAACAAGTATGAAACTTCTTCCTCGGTTAGGACAGAAATAAATTGTTTTGAATAGATTTGTAAGGCTAAGACTCTCCATACTAGAAATCCTCAACCCAGTGATATTTTATATCACAGAATAGCACTCAGACATATTAAATAGGCATATATATATATATATATACACACACACATATTTAAGGACAGACATATTCAAAATACATACTAAAAGACATATTCAGTGAGTTTCATGAAACATGTCTTACCTTTACTATATATGAGATCTTCCAGTATTTTCTATTTCTTTTTTTATATTGCTAATTTGGTTTTATCAACCCACTAATTGGGCAGCAACCAGACTTTGGAGAACACAGCTCCCTCTAGACAAATATCAATTCATAGTTCTTCATAAAAATCACTCCAGTCTATCGGTATGACACTCCCAGCAGATGATACAAAAAAGACACCTCACAAAGGTGAATGACTGGTGAACAGGACTGTACCTGAAACATGAATGAAATGGACAACAGCATGTCCAGAGCAGACAAGCACGCGCTGCACTTCCCTAAAAGCACATTGGTCGCTTATCACCATATTGGAAGGACTGTGTAATTGGAGTTTGGACAGGAAAATGGAAACTTAAACACGACTTTGTTTTTTTCTCATTATGTAGGCAAAACATTTTAAGTGATGATATCTCATGTTGAAAAAGGATGTGGGAGAATGTGTTTGATGTTATTAGGACTACAATTTTGTACAGTGGTTTGGGAAAGCAATTGGGAGCATATAACTAAATTTTAAATATGCATACCTTCTTGACCAAACAATTCTTCTAGTAATTTGTGCTAGGCTCTTACAAATGTGCACACACACACACACACTTAAAGTCACTGACCAGGAAGAAAGAAATACTTATGATATAATCACATTTTTTAATTATAAAAAGAAATGTGAAAAAGACAAGGTATTTCTATATCACTGTTTCTCCATGAGATTGGCAGTCTAGGCAGAATATTTTGTCATAAAAAGGCCCCTACAATTGATGCTGATGTATGGCAGAAATCAAACCAATATTGTAAAGCAATTATCCTTCAATTAAAAATAAATAAATTTTATAAAAGCTCCCTATATATTTAAAAACACTCCCTAGCAATAACCTCAGATACGCAGATGACACCACCCTTATGGCAGAAAGTGAAGAAGAACTAAAGAGCCTCTTGATGAAAGTGAAAAAGGAGAGTGAAAAAGTTGGCTTAAAGCTCAACATTCAGAAAACGAAGATCCTGGCATCCAGTTCCACCACTTCATGGCAAATAGATGGGCAAACACTGCAAACAGTGGCAGACTTTATTTTGGGGGGGCTCCAAAATCACTGCAGATGGTGACTGTAGCCATGAAATAAAAAGACGCTTACTCCTTGGCAGGAAAGTTATGACCAACCTGGACAGCATATTAAAAAGCAGAGACATTACTTTGCCAACAAAGGTCCGTCTAGTCAAGGCTATGGTTTTTCCAGTAGTCATGTATGGATGTGACAGTTGGACTGTGAAGAAAGCTGAGTGCCAAAGAATTGATGCTTTTGAACTGTGGTGCTGGAGAAGACTCTTGAGAGTCCCTTGGACTGCAAGGAGACCCAACCAGTCCATTCTAAAGGAGATCAGCCCTGGGTGTTCATTGGAAGGACTGAGGCTGAGGCTGAAATTCCAATATTTTGGCCACCTCATGCAAAGAGTTGACTCATTGGAAAAGACTCTGATGTTGGGAAAGATTGAGGGCAGGAGGAGAAGGGGACGACAGAGGATGAGATGGTTGGAGGGCATCACTGACTCAATGGACATGAGTTTGGGTAAACTCTGGGAGTTGGTGATGGACAGAGGCTGGGCGTGCTGCAGTTCATGGGGTCGCAAAGAGTAGGACACGACTGAGCGACTGAACTGAACTGAGGGGAGGGTGGTAGGGTGGTATCATCTTTGGTTTAGAAATATTTCTTTCGAATAGAAAACCACTATTCCATGTGTACTGTGGAGAAAAGAGTAAAAAAAGATGTCACAAGAAAAAAAAAAGGCAAGTTGCAGAACCACACATAGAGCATGACTATAATGATGTGAAAATAAACCAGCCACACCAGTATGTGTGCACATGAATGCAGTTAACTGGGGGACCAACGAAGGGATCTACAAACCCTGAGTATGAGCCCTGATATTGTTTGATTTTAAAAAGTATTTCTGTATTCAAGGTTTAGTTTTATTAGGTGAGCAATATTTTATTTGGGGAAACTAAACTCCAGAATATATTCACACGTCTTCAGTGGCTGCTTTGAAAACTAGGATTGAGCTAGGATTGAGAGTCTAGGAAAGAGCTATAAAACCAAGAAGAAAAGAGAATAAGAGGAATGAACATGCTTCTAATGACATGCTTGAGTCATAAAAGTTCTTTTCCTTTCCTATTAAAGTGATAAGATCTGTCTTTACTATGTTAATTAAACATACATAAAAAGACAATTAAAAAATAAAAACTGAACAATATTACTGGAGTTTTAAGTCCACCCTGTTGCTCTCTTTCCACAATACATGTAAAAGTATGACCTCTAACCTCTATATCCAGCTTGTATTTCATGCTTGTTTTTACTCTGGTCAGCAGCTGGTGCCCCGCTGCCCCACCAGGTGGGAAGCTCTGTGAGGCCAGAGGCCAGATCCCATCCATTGGTCATGCTCCACTCTCCCTTGAAAAGCTCCTGCTCAGTAAGAGGCTGTTGAATAATAATTTTTTTAAAAAAATCTGTGAAACAAATATCTAATTTGGCATGAGTTTATAGCTTCAGGAAAATGGATTATATTCAACAGCAACAGTGGAACACAAAATTACAATTGGTCTTTCCTCCCTACTATGATGAATACTAATGTTTTTGCACTTTAATAACTTTGACACTAAAAGAATTAAGCAAAGCCACATAACATGCCATCATCTCATGTAAGCAATTATTAGAAAGGATCACATTCAAATAAAATTAGTGGAATATTAATAACATTCTTCTGCACACACTGTAGAGCTGATCCAGAACCCATTCTCCCCCTCCTTCTTACTAACCCCACACCAACCACTTCCCAGGGTAGCCACATGCCCAAATGAAAACACAAGACCCTCCCCTTGCAGGTGGTGATGGACACACAGAGTTCTTGCCAATGTGATGCAGGCCGAAGTCACCAAGAGATTACCTTCCCTCAATACTCTAGGGAGGAACTCTCATGACCAAGGTGGGCTCCCCAACACAGGAAGAGCCTGGTCCGCACCAACACTGGTAAGAAGCTGTGTGACCCCAGCCTACCTGCCTGACCTTCTGTTACTTGAGAAAAATAAATGTTTGTTTCATCCCAGGGCAGGGGTTTTCGGTTACAGCATTCCTAGTGATATATTATCTATGGGAGTGGAAATTAGCAATGCACTCAGTGCCGGAACCAGTTTCTGAGACTCTAAGTTGTTGCTGCTGTGCAATCATAACTTGTGTCCAACCCTTTGCCACCCCATGGATGGCAGCACACCACATATAATGAGGAGTAAGAGCAGACAGAGCTGCTAAGGCATGCTGTGATCACACACACAGGCACACTGGTGATCTGCCCCTTCTCCCCTAAGGAGAACTGGCATTCTGTTTCCAAACTGGTACACACCAAGGAGTTTCCCCTCTTCTGGCAACTTCTTTAGGAGCTGAAAACTTTCTGGATCACAATCAGTTGCACATCCTAATTAGCCAACTAAGAAAACATGATTAAGAAACCCAATGCAGGTTCTCAACACCACTGTCTTTGGAGGACAACCCTGAGGAAAAGTTTGTTTCCTTACATACCATGTTTAAATTACTCATTCCTCATTTATCAGTTGCAATATCAATTCTAATTTATAGAGGATTTCAGCTTCACTGTTGCTTCAATCTGTAAGCACTGTCCTCCACCCTATAAACACACACACACTCTCTTCTTTCTTACATTTCACCTCACAGATGCTATTTTCCCATCTGAACTGGATTCCATGCTGACCATACTCATGCATAACTGGGCAATCAAAGTCACTAATGAGTTGCTCGAGAAGGCTGCATGATTTACAGACAAAATAGCAACATGAAGGTACCTACATCAAAGTGCCTGAAAAAAAATCAATACAGCCTTTGTTCCATCTGAAGATCAGAGCTTATAGAATTGTGGTTGCTGGGGTTTTTTTCACTTACATTTTCGTTATCCTGCAATTTTTTTAATTCATATGCATTTTATAAGCAAATTACCAGAGGCCTTTGATGACATCAGAAACTCAGAGTCTTCTTCATAAAGAGGTTTAAAACAATTCCACCTAAGGAGGCCTATTAATACCCATGCATCTTATGTCTTGGCATAATGTCAGTACTAAAACCAATGCTTAATTTTTAAAAATAATATAAATTATCAAATATGAGAAAATTTAGGTTTCATTTCTCACATTCGTACTGTAAAAAAGATTTACCTTTTATTACATTTGGTAACAGCAATAAAGAAAGATAAGAAACACCAAGGCAGACCCTTGTAGCAACAGGGTCTGTTGCTACAAAAGAATGTGTTTCATTTCTTTATAGAATTTGGAAGTTTCTAAAATGTCCCTGAACTATCTGGAGAATGAACGAAATCTAGATAAAGAAAAAGTCTATAAATAACTGCAATGAGAAAACTGCAAGAAAAGGAATTTTAAGATAGACTTGGGAAATTTTGTTTAAAAAATCTGAGTATCTGGTAAAGACTATCTTGGCAAAAATCTTTTACTATCTACAATCATCTCCTAAAACAGAAGCCTCTGGCTATCCTTGAGTTCAATTATGGTCCATACAAGTCCCTTTAACTTTCCGTTCAGTCGCTCAGTCACGTCCGACTCTTTGTGACCCCATGAACTGCAGCACACCAGGCCTCCCTGTCCATCACCAGCTCCCTGAGTTCTTTACCTTTAACTTTAAATGGTACTTAAAAGAATTTTAAGTTAATTTAACTAAATCTACTCTAATGACAAGAGGATTCATGGGGCTACCATGAAGGAGCAGAACTTTGAAAACGTTTCATTTCTTTAATATTTACAGTTGTAAATACAATGGCTATGTCCCATATTATGGCTACAGTGGCATACGCTGGAGTAGTCAACATGTACACATACTAACAAAGGGTATGAGAACAGGGAAGCAGCTTGAGATGCTTGCTCAAATTCTTAACTTTTATCTTACAAAATCACTTTCATACTTCCCCTGACTACTAATAAAAATATAAATAAATGTAAGACATTCCTGAGCAGCAGCTGTGAAAGAGAGTATTTCTCTACTACTGAAGAAAAACCAAGATAATCCTGGGCATCTCCTATCAGATTATGGATCTGGAGTTAAGAGAATGATGCTCTCACATCTAAGGACTAACTCACTGAGGATTCAAGAGCCCAAGAATTACAAAAATTCCCAGTATTAAAAAATTCTTCATGACATTTTAATTCATTATGTTAACTGAACAGAATCTTGAGTCACGCAAGTTAATTAAGAGAGAGAGTTATTTTCCCTGCCATACCCTTTCTGAAATACATAACTTGTATGATATCCTTCTTTCACATGTCTCACTTTATCCTTACTCCTTTACTGATTCAAAATACTACGTCTTGTGTAAAAAAAAAAAAAAAAAGTCTGCATGACTGAAGACCCTGAACCCCAGGAATTTTTTACCTGGCAGTTTTAACCCCAACTAGCAACAGGAACCACACCTACGTAATTCCCCTTTTGCAGCAGCAAACTCAGGAGCTCTCTGTTTTTAGATCATCTGTCTATTTTTCCATTTCTTCTACTTCTTAATTAGGCTACGCTGGAACATCTAAGGCTTCAGTTAGCTATAACTTGAAACTGAGGCACAGAAAATTTCAGACTGGTGTGTGTCTTTGTATTTGCATTTGAATATTTACTGAATCAAATGCATAAACTTGATTTCACAGAAATTTTCTTGTATATAAAAGTACTCCTTTCTTGAACTCTGGGAAAGAAAAATATAGGACTCTGGCCAAAGGCACAGAAAGGTAAATTTATTCAGTTACACATACCCCCTTAATTTATAGCTACTATGGGAACTACTTTAAATTTATCCATGTGTTTTTAAAATTCCAAAAAGTGTTTAAAGATCTTCAATTAAAAAATAAAAATAGTTAAATGGGAGAAAATTTTAATTTGATTTGTCATATTATGGATTTACCTTTTACTATACTTAACTGTAGTAAAGAGATAAGATACTTCAGGACTGATCTTATGAAACTATGCCTTGATTTTCTGGCTAGAAATCTGAAGTTTCTAGAATGTCCCTGAGCTTCATGGAGAAAAAATTAATTCTAAGTAAGAAAATGAGTCTTGAATACTTTCAAAGAGAAAACAAATTCATTGCTTGAATAAAACTGTTTTTCAAAAAAATGGTCTTAGAATAAATGATGGTCCTTTACATTAAATAAACGCAGCTTTATGAACAATGACAAAACCAGAACTACCGTAACTTTCATAATTTTGTCTGTCCTAAAGTTTTCTGAATTATGATGAAGTAATATTATAAGTATAGCTTAACTGTAATCCATGAGAAAAATTCAATTTGAGACTACAATAGTACTCTTTCAATATTTCTTATCAGAGATGAATTAAGATACTGAGATGTGATTCTGGTTCTTGGGAAACCATTATTTTTAACTGATGGTTATATCATTTATATCAAAAAGATCTTCACAACCCGGATAATCACGATGGTGTGATCACTCATCTAGAGCCAGACATCCTGGAATGTGAAGTCAAGTGGGCCTTAGAAAGCATCACTACAAATAAGCTAGTGGAGGTGATGGAATTCCAGTGGAACTATTTCAAATCCTGAAAGATGATGCTGTGCAAGTGCTGCACTCAATATGCCAGCAAATATGGAAGACTCAGCAGTGGCCACAGGACTGGAAAAGGTCAGTTTTCATTCCAATCCCAGAGAAAGGCAATGCCAAAGAATGCTCAAACTACCGCACAATTGCACTCATCTCACATGCTAGTAAAGTAATGCTCAAAATTCTCCAAGCCAGGCTTCAGCAATACGTGAACCATGAACTTCCTGATGTTCAAGCTGGTTTTCGAAAAGGCAGAGGAACCAGAGACCAAATTGCCAACATCCACTGGATCACTGAAAAAGCAACAGAGTTCCAGAAAAACATCTACTTCTGCTTTATTGGCTATGCCAAAGCCTTTGACTGTGTGGATCACAATCAACTGTGGAAAATTCTCAAAGAGATGGGAATACCAGACCACCTGACCTGCCTCTTGAGAAATCTGTATGCAGGTAAGGAAGCAACAGTTAGAACTGGACATGGAACAACAGACTGGTTCCAAATAGGAAAAGCAGTACATCAAGGCTGTATATTGTCACCCTGCTTATTTAACTTATATGCAGAGTACATCATGAGAAACGCTGGACTGGAAGAAACACAAGTTGGAATCAAGATTTCTGGGAGAAACATCAATAACCTCAGACATGCAGATGGCACCACCCTTATGGCAGAAAGTGAAGAGGAACTAAAAGGCCTCTTGATGAAAGTGAAAGAGGAGAGTGAAAAAGTTGGCTTAAAGCTCAACATTCAGAAAACGAGATCATGGCATCTGGTCCCATCACTTCATGGCAAATAGATGGGGAAACTGTGGAAACAGTGTCAGACTTTATTTTTGGGGGCTCCAAAATCACTGCAGATGGTGATTGTAGCCATGAAATTAAAAGACGCTTACTCCTTGGAAGAAAAGATACGAGCAACCTAGATAGCATATTCAAAAGCAGAGACATTACTTTGCCAACTAAGGTCCGTCTAGTCAAGGCTATGGTTTTTCCTGTGGTCATGTATGGATGTGAGAGTTGGACTGTGAAGAAGGCTGAGCGCCTAAGAATTGATGCTTTTGAACTGTGGTGTTGGAGAAGACTCTTGCGAGTCCCTTGGACTGCAAGGAGATCCAACCAGTCCATTCTAAAGGAGATCAGCCCTGGGATTTCTTTGGAAGGAATGATGCTAAAGCTGAAACTCCAGTACTTTGGCCACCTCATGAGAAGAGTTGACTCACTGGAAAAGATTCTGATGCTGGGAGGGATTGGGGGCAGGAGGAAAAGGGGACGACAGAAGATGAGATGGCTGGATGGCATCACTGACTCGATGGACGTGAATCTGAGTGAACTCTGGGAGTTGGTGATGGACAGGGAGGCCTGGTGTGCTGCGATTCATGGGGTCGCAAAGAGTCGGACATGACTGAGCGACTGAACTGAACTATATCATTTGTAATTGTTTGGAATTTTATGACAATATAATATGATTTGATGTGCTATACTTCATCCTCCAGGATTGGGGTTGGGGATAGTTTATTCATCTTCATACTATATTGTGGTTCCTTTAAAGATTCATAGTCTTTTGACTTGCCTCCTCCCATCAATTTGCATTTCAAACAAACAAGTGAGTCATTCATGAATGCTGCAAGACTGGCTACTCATATTTTGGATGCTTGAGCATTCTGTTCAAACAAGCATGGATATATGATGACTACTAATTTATCTGGATAGAATCACTAATAGGCTTAACAGGTTGAACGAGATCTTATGCAGAATATTCAAGACTATAAGAAAGAACAACCCATCCTAGAAGGGAAAAAAAAATCCCAATCAGTCACTTACACACCTGTACATATGGCAAGAATGCCATTCATGGAACTCTCCTATGTCACTCGAATTAATCTACGTTGGTAAAATGTATTTGGAAGGCACTTAGGTAACATATTGCAAAAACCTTTAAAAATAAAGCTGGTTACCAGTGACCAGGGCTTCCACAACAGCTCATCGGTAAAGAATCTACATGGAATGCAGTAAATGTGGGTTCAATCCCTGGGTCAGGAAGATCCTCTGGAGAAGGAATAGGCAATCTATTCCAGTATTCTTGCCTGGGAAATCCATGGGGAGAGGAGTCCATGGGGTTTCAGAAAAAGTCAGACACAACTTAGTGTCTAAACAACAACTGACCCAGAAATTTTACTTTAAAAAATTCATTCTTAGGAAATAATTGCCAAGTATAGAAAGATACATTGTGCAAATATGTATGCAGTGAGGCCATGTTTAAGACAGAAAAGAAGAAGGAGAGGGAGGAAAAGGGGAAGAGAGAGATTAAATGTCCAATAATAAGGGGATTGATTATGTAATACATGTTTCCCTATAATGAAATACTACACAGGTAGTAAAAAATATATATATAAAGAACAGAAAAGGTGACATGACATATTTACTTTTAAAACAATAAAAATCAGCCTACACAATATGCTATCACTGCATATACCTGAGTATACTAAAAATTCTAAGTCAGTCTACTAAAAAAATCTTTATTTTTCTGTGGGTAATGAGATTATAAGCATTTGTTTCTTGGTACTCTATGTATCTTTGAAAATGATTCTAAGAAATATTTTAAAGTCTAGCTTTACCTAGCCATGACTGGTGAAATCATATCTGAGTAAATATTTGATAAATTGAAAAACAAATACTGATTAGATAATGGTTGGCTGTGGTAGCCAAGTGACCATAATACATATCACACCTGCCATCCGATACAAGACTATAAATCAGAAGATGCTGCCAATGTGCTTGCCAGCCTCTCTGGTTCTTTCTGGTCACACTTACCATTTTAGTGTGTCTCCTTTTGAGTTCTTTCTAGTATCGGTCAGAGGTAAACCCTTTAACTGAATAGACACACTGAGACAAATTCTTATGTGCCCCCTAGGCTGGCTACCCAAGCTACACAAGCTAGTAGGAGCAAGTCGTGGGTTGCAGGAAGCTGACAGATTCATTTAGGAAACAGGCACACATGCCAACAATTACAATAATATAAATGTCCAGGAGAGGCACACTCCAGGTACTGAGCGAGCCAAGAGCAGAATCAGAAACTCCTGAGAAGCGGAGGATCATCTGTCAAAAGACTCAGAAGCCAGCATGACACTAAATGCTAGATAACAAGCTCAGTAAGTAGGAAATACAACTTGACTCTAGCTATGTTAAAATCTGTATTAGTTAGGGTTCTCCAAAGAAACAGAACCAACAGGATGTGTGTGTGTGTGTGTGTGTGTTATGTATGTACATATGCGTGTGTCCATCCATCTATCTTAAGGCGTTTATTTTAAGGAATCGGTTCATGGGGTTGTGGGGGCAGCCAAGTCTGAAATCTGCAGGTCGTGCTGGAGGCCCACGGAGAAGCTGACATTGCAGTCTGGAGGCAGAACTGCCTCTTCCTTGGGGGACATCAATCTTTATCTTAAGACCTTCAAGCTGATAGGATGACAGCTGCCAAACACGTTGTGTAGGGAAATCAACTGTACTCAAAGTCTACTGATTTCAATGTTCATCACATCTAAAAAATACCCCAACACCTGGACATGTGTTTGATCAAACATCTGGGCACCAGAGCCTAGCCAAGTTGACACAGAAAACGAACCGTCACAAATGCCAAGTCAGAAAAGTGGAATAAGAAACAGATACAACAAAATTAGCAGTTCTTTGGCCCTTCATCCTCATTTTGTCAACTTTTCATCTTCCCTTTGCTCTCACCTGAATTCAGAGTTCATTTCTCAGTCCTTGTGTCTACTGCCCTGGCTGTGAGAGGAGGAGGGCTTTCAGAAACCCAAGGATTCTGCACTACGCCATGACTGAGAGTGACTGAGCTTTCCAACGGGGCAGAATTTAAGTAATTCTTGGAGTGCTTTACTTCTGGGGCTTCAACTCTCACCTTCACACAGATTAAACACAAAATCCATTTCAAAAGAACTCATATTGCCAACAATATTCTACTCAACATTCCTCTGCAGCTTAAACTCTACAAGTCGAAAAGTTAACAAGACTGTCTAACAAAACCAGTTCCTCCTTCCTGGCTTACCATCACCCATAGTGGCATTACCATCCTACAAGGCCACCCATCCTCCACACCTGTTCAGCAGGCTTGTCCTTTGCCCCTTTCCATCAATGTCTAACATAGTGCCCAGCGTATCACATCACACAAGCAGCTGAATGAACACATGGATGTTGCACCTAGTCAGCTGTCATTCTGGCAAATTCTATTTCAAAATGTCGCCTCCTTTCTTTTTCTATTATCTTACAGAAATACAAGCCAGACCACTTTAACCTCACTCTTGTTTTTCAACTCCTGTCTCAGTTTTCCATTTCATCTCATATATAACAACACTTAATCTCCTTAATCAGAGGTATAATCCTATTCCACTTCTATTCAAACACCAGTAATTCCCCTATTGCCCACTGAACTTAGCACCAAGTGTTTTACCTGGTGACCAAGTCCTTCCCAGTGTAAGCCCCAGGCTCTCTCCACAGTTATCCCCACTACTGTATTCAGTCAAGAGTTTAACATACACAGTCTAGCTGGGGATGAAATGATCTGCAAAGCACCAGTGCCTGCTCTCCAGACACTTGATCTGCAAGGACACACACAGTAAGGGAAGCACATGCCACTGTGTGCAGCAGCACTAAGATGGGAAGGTACAGGGTGCCAGGACTCAGGAGAGTGGAGAGGCACAGAGGGACGGGGCCAGAACACACAGCTCAAATGCCACCTCCTTGCAGAAGCTGGTGGGTTTAGCCAAGTGGACAAACTGTAGGCAAGCCCATGCAGAAACAGCAGCCTGCAGTTTGGAGGGTGAAAGTCAACGATGAATCAAAGTACATTTATTTAACTAAAGATTCAGGAAAATCATCTGTTACAACTAAATACAATTCAACAGCACATTGAGTATAATGTCTAACTATAAAGTAAGGAGACGAATTAAACACACACATACACACCCCAGGAACTGTTATATCCAGATCAATATCATCTTTAGAAATGATCTCGAGACATTTATTTCAGGAATAACTCTGGAAATTATCACTCTATGTCAAAATTTTCATTATGTGAAGAGCTTATCACCAGATTTCTTGCCATATAATTTTGCCAAAAATGAACTCCATGCTCTTCAAAAGACAGCACAGGGAACTCTCCTTAGTGTTATGTGGCAGCCTGTGGATGGGAAGGGAGTTTGGGGAAGAACTGGATATATGTATATGTATAGCTGAGTCCCTTTGCTATCCACCTGAAACTATCACAACATCGTTAATCAGCTGCACTCCAATACAAAATAAAGGTTAAAAAATAAAAAATTATCAACAACATGTAACAATAGAAAAGGGGACAGCTTCACAGTAATACGAGATATTGTCAATACTGCTACACAACAAGGTGGGTACAAGGATGGTCACTGCATCATGGCTTGAGATGATAAAAACTGAAAAACAACCCAAATGTCTATCCACAGGGGGATGACAAAACGACATGACAGGAGCTGTTAGGACAGACATGAAAATGCTGACTGTGACTCTTTCTGAGGAGGGAGCGGGACTAGTGAGCACGGGGAATGAACCCCTGTACCACTGGCACCTCTGCGACAAAAGTTTCATCACACAACTAATACCTGAGCACAAACCGAAAATGTAAATGTGCTAACAGATTCCAGACTCAGTTTTTTAAAACTTTCACAAAGTTTTTAACAACACTAACAACACTGGATGAAAGACGTACCCTCTCAAAGTAACTACTACGAAAAGAATGTGTGTGTGTGCTTAGTTGCTCGGTCATATCTGACTCTTTGCAACTGTAGCCTGCCAGCCGCCTCTGTCCATGGGATTTCCCAAGCAAGAATACTGGAGTGGGCTGCCACTTCCACTTTCACCTAAATGAGGTGCTGTGCTTAATCGCTCAGTCGTGTCCAACTCTTTGCAACCCCATGGACTGGAGCGTGCCAGGCTCCTCTGTCCATGGGATTCTCCAGACAATACTGGAGTGGGTTGCCATGCCCTCCTCCAGGGGATCTTCCTAACCCAGGGATCGAGCCCAGGTCTTCCACAATGCAGGAGGATTCTTTACCATCTGAGCCACCTATCAGATTTTTTTTCTTAAATGTCAAATTTCATCTATTTGCAACCATTAGAGTTCCAGAGCTGTGTTTCATGGGAAAATTGGGGGCCTCACTACCACTGCTATTAACATCCCTTTAAAGATAGCAATTCCTTAGCCAAGGCAAAGAACTAAAACTGCAACCCAGATGAAACTATAAACGTAGAACAAGCAAGTGGAGTCCCATTTCTGAACTTAATAAGTGGAAGCATAACAAAAGGAAGCAAAGCAGAATTTTAAAATGACTATCCCTGGACTGTTTCAGAGGTCGAAGTCTAATAGTAGTTCATAACAGTGACTCTAATTGAAAGCCTTTTGTAGGACTGTAAAAGGTGTATTCTACCGTAGAACAGTGGCCTTCTTACTGAAATTAAAGAATATTTCTTTCTACAACTGGTCAACAGGAGGTAAAAGGAAGGAGCAGTCCACACAACAATGAAGCAACTTCTGGCATGGTTTTAAAAAAAAGACTGAAATAATGGAAAACTTCAACATTAAGAATTACTTTTGGGTCCACATCAGAATTTTGGATTTTCATGTTTTGTCATCACGTAAAATAATGCAAAAGCCATCTACGTGAATCCTTGTTCTGCTGTATGTAATAAATTAAGGAGGATAGCATGACCATCACTCAACACGACATAATTTCTCTTGGAAAGAACCAAATGGAAATGCATATACTTGAGACATTATTCTAAATAGCAGGGGAAGAAAAGGAGGATAAAATGTCAATGTTTGGTCAACCACAATGTTTTCAGTTCTCTTCTAGAATTTCATTCACTCACCAAATCTCAAGCAAGTCAAAATGCAAAGCAACTAACAGAAAGAATCTCAGACCCTTTAATTGCCTGTTCAAGGAATGTTTCTTTATTTTGTTCATTATTTTCCCTACTTTCATACCCTTTCCACATTCTCACAAACATGTATTTAGAAACAGAAATATAAAGTGAAGTATCAATAACTGGAAAATATCTGTGGTGTTCAAATCCTTTTGGTACACACCAATCTTGGAGGCCTATGAAAAAAAGTTCATTAGTCATACAATTCGAATATTTTAACAGTTAATATTTCAGTCTTGCTATTAAATCAGAAAAACATTCTAATACATGTTACACACTGTGTGAAAACTTAAGGATTACTGAGAAAGAACTCATTATAATGGACACACACTTTAAGTGTTAAACCAGCACGGATAGCCTCAACTTTAAACCAGACTGCAAGGAAAATATGCATGGATGTGTGCTCAGCCATGTTCAACTCTTTGCGACCCCATGCACTGTATTCCACCAGGCTCCTTTGTCCATGGGATCCTCCAGGCAAGAATACTGGAGTGGGTTGCCATTTCCTCCTCCAGGGGATCTTTCCGACCCAGGGATCGACCCTGTGTCTCTGGCATCTTCTGAATTAGCAGGCGGATCACTGAGCCTCTTGGGAAGCCGAGGAAAAGAACTCCTCTTTATAACCCAAACCAGAGAAATGCCAGCTGCACTCAGTACCAAAGTACACTGCATAATGAAATCACCAGAAATTCTTACCCCATTTGTCCATTCTATCTGATCTCAGTTCATAGTGTCCCAATGTATGAAGTTCCTTAGGAACTTTTTAAAAACAAACAAAAAACTCACTTTCTTTACTTTGGATTCTAGAGCTCACACAATCTCATTCACCTACATTTAAAATGAGGAAACTGTATCCTAAAGAGGTGATATAAGTCACCCAAGTATTGCAGTATCAAGTGCTAGAAAATCCTCAAAATTCCAACACTCTTCCAAGGTCAAGGTCACCTCCAGACACTGCATTTGGCACTCTGTCTGAACATCTGTGAGTGCATGAAAAAGAATCTTAAGCAGAAGAAGGCAGCTCCTATTCTTGAGGTATTCGTATTTTTGTTGAACTTTTAGAGATAAATAACATGAAAAGCAAGCCATTTTCTAATTGTTATTATTACTTAGGTAGAAAAGAAAGACATCTGGAAAGCAAGGGATTTTTAACTTGGCCCAGAAATATTATCATTTAGGGTTTTTAAATGAGGTTTAATTACATAGGTATGATTCATTAAACCACTGATCATCAGTGACTGAACATTTACCACTTGAGATACAGAGAGGAAAGGGCAGACTGTTCTAGGACAGAACATAACTGGGAGCCTCATTCACACATTTGTCTCAGCACAGACACTCTACTCAGGGCCCTCACCCATCAGAACCAATGTCAGTCAAAATCTATCGCTAACTCGGTTGCTTACCAATTCTAAACATGGCATAAACAAAAGATGTAGGGGCAAAAATAAGCAAGTTAGATTCAGAGAACAGTGACAAACCAGCCTCACTTGGGGGGAGAGAATGGGCAATGGGGGGGGGAGGGGGTGGAGCTAAAAGAAAATAGGGACAAACTTACAGATTTATTAATACGAATAAAAACACTAGATCTTTATAAGACTTTCAGCTTGCAAACTTTTTTACTAAGCTTTATCTCATTCAATCGTCAGCTCACTCTGGAAGTTGGCCATTAAAATCCTCCCATGTTGCAAAAAAGGAAACCAGGACAAGTGAAGGGACTTAGCTGGGTCAGTCAGTCAGCAAAGGGATGGACCAAGAGGCCCATCTGTTGACTAGCGGCAGTCACAGATCAGAATAGAAAGTGCTTTCCGTGTCAAGACTTTCGACTTTATTTTACAAGTCACGCGTTTTCAACTGGGGATATGACATAAAGACTTTTCAAAACATTCATCTGGAAGACGAGGGCAAAATGAGCTTGATGAACAGGAATGACTGAAGAGGGAAGACTCTCAAAAGACAACTGAAGCAATGTGGCTACAGAACGACAAGGCCTGGGCGAGTATGATATGGGGCCTGTATCTGATTATACTGTGATATAAGCATACATTGATTTGATCTCTGTCCTGGTTCCTAGCAGAGAGCTTCCAGGATACCTGGAATATCCAAAAGGACAGAGGTGACGGAAGTGTTTTTTGATATTCATAGGAAGCTCCTTTCAACTATACCTCAATTTATCTTGATGGCGGGGGATAGAACCAACCCCTGTGATTAGGGGGTTGGAATTTTCAGTCCCACCTCACTCATCTCCTACCTCTAGGGAAGACAGAGGGACTGGAGACTGAGTTCAATCAACAATGACCAGTGATTTAGTGAACCATACCTATGTAATGAAACCTCCATTAAAAACCCTAAATGATGATATTCAGAGAGCTTCTGGTTGGTGAATGCATCCCTCTGCCAGGGCACACCCCAGCTCCACGGGTACAGAAGCTTCTGTCCAGAGGGCCCTTCCAAATGCCACCCTGTGTACCTCCTCAGCTGGCTGTTCATCTAGATCCTTTATGATATTCTTTATAATAGACCAATAAACATAGGTAAGGGTTTCCCTGTGTTTAGTCACTTCAGTCGTGACCGACTCTGTGTGACCCCATGGACTATAGCCCGCTAGGCCCCTCTGTCCGTGGGGATTCTCCAGGCAAGAATACTGGAGTGGGTTGCCATGCCCTCCTCCAGAGGAGCTTCCCAACCCAGGAATCAAACCCAGGTCTCTCACATTGCTGGCAGATTCTTTATTGTCTGAGCCACCAATTCTGTGAGCTTCTAGCAATCTGAGTAGGGGGTTATGAGAACCCCTGACTTATAAACTGGTTGGTCAGAAATACAGGTGATAACTTGGGACTTCTTTTTCTTTTTCTTTTAAGAAAAAAAGGGACCTTTAACTTGTGTCTAAACTGGGGGTGGCAGTCTTGTGGGGCTGAATCCTTAACCAGTGGGGGTTGAGTTAGCTCAAGGTAGAGTGAGAATTGCTTACTGTAAAAAGAAAGCCCACACGCTGTGGCATCGGAAGTACTGTGGGTAGTGTTCTCGTCTTGGTGGTAACATGGCAGATCTGAGGATGATCCTTAGCTCTTTTCTCCCTTCCACTGGCCCTCGGTAGAATGCCCACTTTACCCAGAAGACCTCACACAGCCTTGAAAGAGAAAATTAGAGAACCAGAAGGCACAGCTCCTGTCCCTCCTCCTAGGACCTGTCAGGTCCCTCCAAATAGGTTATCTCATTAAGAATGGTTCGAGCCTCACTATGACAGGCTGCTAATCCAGTCCCTGTCCACAAGGCTACTTTTACAGCCCTGCCAGGAACACGGTGGCCCTGTGATTCACACAACAGAATGAGAGAGACCTTCAGGAAGAAATTGTTCACTGGGTGGATACACGATGAGGGAGGCAGAAAAGTCAAAGCTGAGCTTCAGGCTCCTGTGTGATGGCTGGAAGAACGGTGGTACTCCCAAGAGAACAGGGAAAATGGAGGAACTATGGGGTGAAGACATACTGGAGAAAGTATGGAAAACATACCCATAAAAATGCCCAGGGGCTCCAGGCAAAGAGGGGTAAACTGAATACAAGTATAAAAAGTCCCACTAAAACCACAGACAAAAAAAAAAATTTTTTTTTTAACTATTTTAAGAAAATGGAAAGAATGGGAAAGTGCAACAAGAAAATTTTGGAAATTGGAATACAGAAGGTTGAGCAGGCTGGAAGGCTGACCCTGAGGCAGCTGGAGGAAGCTAAGAACCTACACTGTTTACACTGCAGGGTCTTCACAGCGCAGGCCTTGGTGGTAACAAGCACTGACAATGTAGAAATGAGTTGATTTTCTTGGGAAGCAGGGAACAGCAAAAACAAGGATTGGTTGAAAACTGCTTAAGCAGTCTGAACCCTACATCCCACCAACCCCCTCTTCAAACCACTGTGACCACCCCTCACCCACCTTAGGAGACTGGAGATTATTTCTCAGCAGAGGCTAACATGGAAGGTTTACAGTTGAGAACCTACCAAAAGCAGAGGTATTAAGTAAATAACTGCCATTGGAATGCTCAGACCCCTGCCTTCTTTCCACACAGTCTCTGCAAAGCTGAGAGCCAAGTCTTACCCTCCAGCTATGAGATGAAAAAGTTTTCTCTGGAGAATCTGACCAGTCTAGTATCTGCCAGCCAATGCAGGAGTCTCAGGTTCGATTCCTGAGTCAGAAGATCCCTTGGAGAAGGAAATAGGCAACCCAGTCTAGTATGCCTGCCTGGGAAATCCCATGGACAGGGGAGCCTGGCAGGCTACAGTCCATGAGGTCGTAAAAGCGTTGGACGTGACTTAGCGACTGAGGGACTGAACTGAACTGGAGTCGTGTCTGGACTAGCCCACCAGGCTCCTCCGTCCATGGGATTTTTCAGGCAAGAATACTGGAAAGGGTTGCCATTTCCTTCTCCAGGGGATTATTCCCAACCCAGGGATCGAACCCCTGTCCCCTGCATTGACAAGTGGATTCTTTATCACTGAGCCACCAGCGAAGCTCCACCTTCTCAATACCAATGTGAAAACTAAAAGCCAAAAAAACTTAAAGGGCAATGTCTTCAGAATAGAAAAAGCAAACAATTTTTAACCTAAGATTCCTATTTCAGCAAAGAAAGAAAGTGAAAGTGAAGTCGCTCAGTCTTTGCGACCCTGGGGACTGTAGCCTACCAGGCTTCTCCATCCATGGGATTCTCCAGGGAAGAATACTGGAGTAGGTTACCATTTCCTTCTCCAGGGGATCTTCCCAACACAGGGATTGAACCGGGGTCTCCCGCATTGGAGGCAGACTCTTTACCGTCTGAGCCAAACGACCAATCAAATGAAAGGGTTGATGTGCACAAAACTTCGCCTGTAATACAGTCTTCTTAAGGAAGACACCGAGGCCAAGCTCCACCCAAATGAAGGAGTAAACCAAGAAGGTGTTATGGGACAAACCTAAGTCAGGAGAGAGCAAGATCTCTAGGATGACAATGAAGGAGATCAGAGTGACAGCTGCATAGCAGTTATAGAGAAGAATCAGCCTAGATTAGATCAGATCAGAAAGCTCGGGGAGAAACTTCTTCACAAACAGATGGAATTCAGAGAATTCTTTCGGTAAAAAGAAGACACTGCTAGGACAGAGTCTGAAGTTGAGATAACAACAAACACACCAAAAAAACCACTAACGTCAAGGAAAACAGAAGGTGTATAGTAAATGAAAAATAATCATGTTTGCTGACTTGTCTCTGCTCTTAACAGTGTCTATAATAATATTGCACATGCCAAATGCTGGATTAAAAACCACAAGACAAGTGTGTAGGGAGGATGTGGGGATGGGAGGTATACGTATGTGGTGGGGGCTGGCTGGAAGGAAGGAAAAGAGCTAAATCCTCATCTGAAGAGGTCAATAGGTATTAATAACACCTAAAACTAAAAAATCATGAAATCACAAAACCAGCCTGATTATGCAAGTAAACTTCTTTAAAAACGTGAATGGCTACCCATGTCCATGGTTTTTCACATGAGCCAATCCCCACTGCTCATTTCCATGGCCATAAAGCCAGCTCATCATCAAAGGAAATGTACCCAACATGAAATCAATCACCATAAATCTGCTACAGCCATAGGGAAAAGTCAAAGCAACAGTCCCTTAGCAATTCCTGGTTTTTTCAGTAGTTATATACAGATGTGAGAGTTGGACCATAAAGAAGGCTGAGCACTAAAGAATTGATCCTTTCAAACTGTGGTGCTGAAGAAGACTCTTGAGAGTCCCCTGGACTGCAAGGAGATCAAAGGAGCCAATCCTAAAGGAAATCAACCCTGAATATTCATTCGAAGGACTGCTGGTGAAGCTCAAATACTTTGGCCCCTAATGGGAAGAGCCAACTCATTGGGAAAGACCCTGCTCCTAGGAGACTGAAGGCAAAAGAAGGAGGCGGCAGAGGATGAGATGATTAGATAGCGCCACTGACTTAATGGACATGAATTTGACCAAGCTCTGGGAGAGAGTGCAGAAGAGAGAAGCCTGGCATATGACAGGCCATGGGGTCACAAAGAGTCAGACACAACTTAACGACTCAACAGCAACAACAACAAAGCAGTTACATCCCTGAATGCTAAGGACAATACATTACCTGTCAAGGTACTGCAGTAACTATTTAGCCAATAAAGAATTTTATCACTGCCTCCACCTCATGGTTTTCTTTCCCCTTCACAGTTATTCATCTGACCACCCAACAATAAGACTTAAAAAGGAAAGCATTTAATTATTATCTCTGACTGAGGAAAATTAAAACCCACAGTATGTTAATAGGATACTTCAGCTTTGTCTAGATCTGCAAGGCCACTTGAAAGGTAATGTGTTCTACTTCTCGTATTAAATGGTTAAAGAAAAAAAACAGGTAAACAAAAGCGATATTTCTGATGGCTCATCAGGTAAAGAACCCACCTGCAATGCAGGAGACTCAGGTTTGATCCTTAAGTGGGGAAGATCCCCTAGAGGATGAAATGGCTACCCACTGCAGTATTCTTGCCTGAAAAAATCCCATGGACAGAGGAGCCTGGCAGGCTACAGTCCATGGGGTTGCAAAGTAGTTGGACATGATAAGCACCCATGCACAAGCAGTCAAATAATTGAGAATCCTTTCCAATTCTTCCCCAAACAGATATTCACTATGGCTCAACTTAAAGTACTACATTATGACTCTCAAAACATGAAATACATTCATTTTCAAGGACTTAATAAAGCAAAAATATTTCTAGATTAGTCCATTTACCTCTTCTCCATTAGCCTAAATAATCAAGAAAAAACCTGAATATGCCACTTTAACTGGAATTTCTTTGTCAAAACTGTACATTTCCTAATCACGACAACTGTTAAATTTTTTCTACTCATATGTTTTCAACGAGAAGCTTGCAAAGTGATTGATTTCCCAGGGGAGAAAATATTTCATTAGAAAAAAAAAAGATTATTGTTATTTGGTCTTATCCCATTAATATAAACAGACATTTATGTAGCGAAGGTTTCAGTGGCTAGAATAATTTCTCAGACTCAGCATTTTTTTACCTCTTCTTCTCTTTCTCCCTCCATTTTTATAGCTACAAAGGAAACTGTCAAGATTCATTTCTAGCTGCAGAGATAGGGAAGCCCAGCTCCATATAACACAATTGTTGCATAGTTCAAAAAGCTCTTCACTGTTTTTTTTTCAAAGTTCAAGTTAAAAAACAGAAGTTCATTTTCCCTTTGGAAATCAAACTTGAAAGAAAAATGTGACCTCCCAGAACTTAGTTCCTTCCAAGGAACTCCCTCAAGGACATAAATTGTTAAGACATGGCCACTTGGGGAAAACATTTTCAAGTCTTGTTTGACAGGCAAAGTTACATGGGACTTGACAGGAGTAATTTTTTTAACAAGCTCAAGTCTGTCTTTTCTTTACATGTTCAACATGATTTAAAAACATGTACTTTACCAAAAGCTTGTTGGATTCTATAAACATCTCAGATCCTTTTCCAGAGAATGCTGAGCATCTTTAATGCTTTACATATTGTTTATTTAAAACACACACACACACACACACACACACCCCATATTACAACAGTAATCAAATGTAAATGCATGCTCATATAAAACAGAGGTAAGTAAAACCAAAAATACATATAACTGTTATAATAAGGGGGCTTTTAAAACTGATAAAACTGCTGACCCTTATCCATTTAAATTCTCCTAGAAAAAATTTAAAAGAGGCACCGGCAGCGGCCTATTATAAACACTTAGATTGAAATGCTCCGCATATAGTTGCCAATTGCCCCACATGACCCTGCAGGCTTCAGCTTCTCCGACCCAACCTGGACCTCTCAGGGGTAATATGTGCCTGCAGCCGAGACTCTGCTAATAAGCACAAGACCTAAAACGTGCCCCGTCCCATCACCCAAACACCCTAGAAACCACCCTGTTCCCTGCCTCCAAAGCCTCTCACTCACACATCCTACTACCACGAAATCATTGTCTATCCTCCCCTCTCCTAAAAAAAGTCTCTGGAGGCCTAACTCAGATCATCCATGCTATAGAAGAAGCCAGGGTCACACAGCTTAAGCGAACAGGTTGGGAAGACAAAAGACTGTGATCTTACATCCTGGTTGTCATTTATAATTCTCTTCCCCACAGCAAATTCTCACGTGATGATTAGACCCTGGACCCTGTGGCACTGCTGGTCTAGGGATCTATCTTTCAGGTTGAACAGGCTTACATTACATTACCCTGTGCCTGGTCATGCTTTGGAAACATGGTTTATAAAAGGAAAGGTATTACAAGTTCACAACAACATACAAATTCACTTTTGTAACTTGAGAGGTTTCTAGATTTGAAATTATGCGTGTAATAAAATCAACTTATTGGAACTCAACAAACCAAAATCCCTAACTATTGTGATTTTATCTGATCCCAGTCTGAAAAACGGATTCCCCGGTGGCTCAGACGGTAAAGAATCTTCCTGCAATGCAGGAGATTCGGCTTTGATCCCTAGGTTAGGAAGATCCCCTGGAGAATGGAATACCCACTCCAGTATTCTTGCCTGGAGAGTCCCATGAACAGAGAAGCCTTGTGGGCTTCAGTCCCTGGGGTTGCAAGAGTCGGACATGACTGAGCGACTAACACTTTTACTTCACAGTTTGAAAAGAGGAAAAACATCAAAACATCAAAATGTAATCAAAACACCATTTTTAAAGAACATGCTGAATACAGTTAATCCAATATTCTAGATTTTCAGAACTGAATTATCATGGTATCTACAACAGTAATCCTGAAGTCCCACAACTACCCCAATTACCAAACCTAACTATTTGCTATTGCTAAGTCACTTCCGTCGTGTCCGACTCTGTGCGACCCTGTAGACGGCAGCCCACCAGGTTCCCCCGTCCCTGGGATTCTCCAGGCAAGAACACTGGAGTGGGTTGCCATTTCCTTCTCCAATGCATGAAAGCGAAAGGTGAAAGTGAAGTCACTCAGTCATGTCCGACTTAGCGACCCCATAGATTGCAGCCTACCAGGCTCCTCCATCCATGGGATTTTCCAGGCAAGCGTACTGGAGTAGGGTGCCATTGCCTTCTCCAAACCTAACTATTAGCCATCTAGAAAACTCAATTAACCAGAACACAAGCATACTCATTGCATGCGTGCTAAGTCACTTCAGTCGTGTATAACTCTTTGCAACCCCATGGGCTGTAGCCCACCAAGCTCCTCTGTCCATGGACAGACAAGAATACTGGAGTGGGTTGCCATTTCCTACTCCAGAGGATCTTCCTGATCCGGGGATCAAACTCGCATCTCTAATATCTCCTGCATTGGCAGGCAGATTCTTTACCACCTGAGAAGACCATACGCTATAAGAATCCAATCAGATAATTAAGTCCAACCCTTTATACCTACATTTAAGCCCAATCCTTTATTTCAAAGTCTTAACTTTGTTTATATTCCAATTTAAAAATATGCTAAGAAAAAGTAAAAAGTTAAAAAAAAAATCGTAAGGGCCAGTCCAAAGTACCTATATTTCTTATTCATTATGGGCCAGGTACTGTTCTATATATCTCATTTTATCCACACAACAACCATTAACACAATACCCATTTTACCAAGGAAAAAAGCACAGAGAGATTAAGTAATTTATTCAACGTCACACAGCTTCTCTCTTTATTATGCTCTGCAGCCATTATCAAACTGCTTCAATTATCTCTGACCTCTCCAAATTACAGTGGATTATACAGGACTAACAGCTAATTTATGGATAACTTCCATAAATAAGAAAATAATCAATGGAAAAGCTGAATTATATTGGGTAAAGCAAAACAGGATTCCTCCGCCAGCAACAGAACACCAAGCACTCGATACATTCATGCTTATATAGTGTTCTCATGTTTATTCAAACGTGTCCATCCATCCACAAGTAAAATCCTCGTGTCTGCCTCAAGTTTTCCTAGTTATGTTTTTCCTTTAGGAGGCACTCACTAAAATATCAAAATTGGGATTTTATGTAATCAGTATTTAGAAAGAATAATCCTCTCCCCTCAGATTTTGTTTAGAAAGTCCATCCCTACCCTGTGATTGTGGTGAGTCACCTCCCCCCTCTCTAGATGCTGTTTAACGTTCCTGGGAAAAGGGAAATCAGAGAGGCTGCCCTTAGCCTGAGGAAGAGGAACAAGCCCAGGGAGCAGGTTATTAATCTCCAAACAGGCCAGCTAGCGAGTATGCCTCTAAGGCACAGACCTGCAGGATTCAGAGATTCTTAAAGCAAGGAAATGGCAACCCACTCCAGTATTCTTGCCTGGAGAATCCCATGGACAGAGGAACCTGGTCCTTACAGGACCCTTACAGTCCACAGGGTTGCAAAGAGTCGGACACGACTGAGCGATTTCACTTCACTTCAAAGCAAGGTTCTCAGTGTATGGTAATGAAGCGTGTGTTCAAAAACCCAAATTGCTCCAGAGGCAGAAGCTCAACCCTCTGGGAATCAAGCTTCTGCAGCCCCAGTCACTGCCAAGCACAGGCTACAGGTGTCTATGTACATTCATTCCTCTGGCCCCAGGCCAGCTGATAGTGCAGACATCCGTCCTCAGACCACAAATTCAGAATCACCTGGAGGGCTGTTCACAGCAGATTGCTGAGCCCATCCACAGGGATCCTGATTTAGCAGACCTGGGGTGGGGCCAAGATTTGGCATTTCCTGCAAGTTCACAGGAGATGCTGATGCTGTTGGCCAAGGAATCATATTTTGAGAACTGTTGAATGAAGTTGATGGTTAGGGTCCCAATTCTCACAGCTGCCGCCACCAGCAATCACTACACGGTTAAAGGTATTTTCCATTTATACAGCTAAATGTGCTAGGAGTATCAATCAGTTACTCTCATCTCTGCTTCTCCTCCTCCATCACTAACAAGTAAACTAGGCCATTTCCTTGGGGCATAAGCTTGAGATAGTATATTACAGTGTTACAGTATTTCAATACAGCAAGCATGGGGAGAGAAGGAAAGGCAAGAAGAGAAAATGCCCCCTTAAAACACACCACTAAATAAAAATAAGCCTGAAATTAAATTTGTTCCTATATTATCTCTCTTCTGACACTGATCATGAATGTCTGGCAAAAGAAGAGAGACCAGAAGCTGGGAACCATTAACAAAAAGACTTTGATTTAGAGACTAGATTACCTTTCATCAGTACAGCTCAAAGAACCACACAAGCTTTATTAATTCTCTGCAGGTTCACAAAAACACTGTCACATGGGCTGCTAATTCACCTCCATGGGTCATGCCACTGGGCTAGTGGCACAGTGATTAAAAAATAACCTGAATAAAGCAGAAAATACCTGTCACACCCTAGCCAAATTCAGAAATTTTTCAATATTAAAATGAACAAAAGTTCACAAAACTTAAAGTTATTCTCATAAGATGTTTAAACACAGTGTTCTTTGGAAGGACTGATGCTAAAGCTGAAACTCCAATACTTTGGCCACCTCATGTGAAGAGTTGACTCATCGGAAAAGACTTTGACACTGGGACGGACTGGGGGCAGGAGGAGAAGGGGACGACAGAGGATGAGATGGCTGGATGGCATCACCGACTCGATGGACAAGAGTTTAGGTGAACTCCGGGAGTTGGTGATGGACAGGGAGGCCTGTCCTGCTGCAGTTCATAGGGTGGCAAAGAGTCGGACACGACTGAGCGACTGAACTGAACTAAACCTTTACCATATTTTATCTCGACAACATACCAGTTTGTGACTCGGCAAATTTCCTCTCTGCGCCACTTAGTAAAATGGAGGTGGAGGTGGTGACATGTCTCTCTTACACAGTTATTCTGAGTATTAATGAAACCAGACCATAATAGGTATCCTACAAATGTAAGCTACAAAAGTTATTCAGTCGATGTTAACATAATTAAGAGGACTTTGCAATTTACAAGCAATATTTAGATTCCTAAATGCAGTGGAGTGTGAAGTGTACTAATGGCACTCAGGCATTTTTCTCTCTCATTTTACACCTTCATCCCCTGCCACCATTGTCATGGGTGTATTTGCCCTGTCCCCCTATTTGTCCATAGACTATTAATGTTTCAGCGAAACCATCCAACACCTAGAGTAAAAGAAACAAGGTTAATCTTCACCCTTTCACAAAACAAGAACCAAAGCTGCAGCAAGAGATATTTGACAGACCTTTGTTTTTAAATTCTGGTGAGCCAAATCTAAACAAACCCCATATGCTGCCAAGACCAGGCACCCACCAAGGTGAGAAATCTTGAGACAGATATCTAATTGCCATTCTGGTGAATGGGGAAGGGAGATGTTTATTTGTTTTTTAAGGGGAAAAGAGAAATAACTTCAGAGGAAAAATAGCAACATAATATTTATCAGGATAACAGGAAACACTACAATTAAAGAACCAATAAGGAAGGAGACAACTATCTTTCTACTCAACAGTCTGTTTGTGGTAGACTCAGAGAACTGTCGTTGTGGGCAAACAATCTTAGTAAAATATGATGAATTTTTCCAGCAGATGAGGATAAGAACAAACACTTAACAATCCACTGGTCTAATGGATAGAACCCCAACACATCCTCTCCTAAATACTACTCATATGAGTACAACTGGTGAGTTCACAAATACTAAACACAGAGAAGAAACCCTAGGAAGCAGGAGGAGAAAAAAAAATTCTACTTGGTAACTCTGTGTGAACACACGGGCCCCTGGAAACACCATAAGGACTTCACTTGGAAGCCAAAGCAAAGTGAGACATTGTCAGAGAGATGCACTCCAATGCTTCTCCTATTTAAAACAGCCTCTAGATGTCGACGGCCTGGCGGAAATTCTCACATAGCTAGGTTTTAAAAGACCAGGACAAAAAATTATATAGAGACAGTGATACCACTGTTCTCTTAAAATGCTATCTAGTGTTATACTGATAGATAATCTTCCTGACCCAAGGATCGAGCCTAGGTCTCTCGGATTTGGGGCAGATTCTTTACTATCTGAGCCACCAGGGAAGCCCCAGATAGATCAATACATATTAGCAAAAAAGGAGGAGGGGGGAAACAGGCACACTCCAGGTTGTGATACTGTTTCTTCTTTATATCCTCTGTACTTTACAAGTTTGAAATTTATGATGAAATATACACTAATCTCATAATCAGAACTATCTGATGACATACTTTGCAAGGTTGAAAGCTTTTCAACGTACTTTTATTAAACTATACTGGCAGGCTGTGTAATTCAATGATTAAGTTCCTGAGTCTACCCTCATGAATAATGCTTACGTTCATCATTTCTATACTAATTCAGTACCAATCTCTGGTCTCAAGCATACTGACAAGCAGGAAAAAAATAACTGAAACATCCACATTTGCTTCACTCGAATGTCTGAGTATTACTCTACATTGTACTCTGCACTCAAGGTAGTTATAACCAACACAGTGAAGGTAAAATACCAAGCAGACCTCCAGATCACATGCATTTATTTAGCTAATGAAGTCACTCTCTCAGAGTAAAATGTTCCACGCTGAAATTCAAATACAGCCCTGTATCAGTAATAGTCTCCTCCCACGTCAGGAAGTAATTCACGTTCTGCATGCAGGATATCCAGATAAAAGGCAGAAAATGCCCACTTGTAAACAAACTTAACTTACACTGTGTTCTTACAAAACATTTAACAGAAGTACCTCCTCCCTTTTTCGTTCTCAATACAGGAAAAGCTTACTCATCTCTTGGGAGGCTTATATTTAAAATGGATCTAAATCAAAGCACTGACGATAAAAAACATTTAAGAAGGTGCTCAAATTAACAATCCATTTCGAGGTTAATTAATCTCATTTTTCCCTAATCAATTGCATTCTCCGATCCACCCCCCAAAAAAAGGCTAATTTCGCTTTCAGAAATAAAAAAGAAACTGGTTTAAAATACATACAGAAAAATAATGAAAGTAATCACTCTGATCATATATAAAAATAAGGGGTAATGAGGAAATTAAAGGATAAACAAGATAATCCAGAAATTATATATTTATAGCTAATAGAGGGGAAAGAATATTTTTAAGCTTGCAAGGAGAAATTCTGGAAGAATACAGAGAAACTAATAAAAGCAGTTATTCTAGTGGGGAGAGGAGAGGACAAGGCAGATCGGGGATAGAAGCAGAAGTGAGCCTTCCCAAGGCATAACTTTTTGCATTTTTTTTTTCAAAAATGTAAGTGGATAGCCTATTCAATAAACTAAGTGAAAAACTATGCTAAGATTATTTGGACTGCTCACGATATTCCACCAACCACAGCCCTCATATAATGCAGATGTACAGAATCCCAGCTACGGAGTCAGGCTGCCTGGAGTTCCCTGAGATACCACCAGCTGAACATCCTGAGAGGAGGCACCCGTGCCCATATGGTGGTCACAGGAGCCAGACCATAAGCAGGGAAGTGGCACAGCACCTCAACAGTGCTTCTCAGATGCCAACAGAGCCAGGCAGAAATTAGTTATGCATAGCAGAGCCCCCTGGAGAAGGAAATGGCAACCCACTCCAGTACTCTTGCCTGGAAAATCCCATGGACGGAGGAGCCTGGTAGGTTACAGTCCCTGGGTTTGCAGAGTCAGACACGACTGAGTGACTTAACCCAACTCAGCAGAGCCCCCGCTTAACTCTATCTCCTTTTCTACTCATCTGAGTGCTAAGTCCTTAAAACATTTTTATCGGATGTCTAATAGAGCCACGTAAAAGTCCCCCACTATATTTTACCATGGCTTCAGTTCAGTTCAGTTGCTCAGTCATGTCCGACTCTTTGCGACCCCATGAATTGCAGCACACCAGGCCTCCCTGTCCGTCACCAACTCCCAGAGTTCACTCAGATTTGCATCCATCGAGTCAGTGATGCCATCCAGCCATCTCATCCTCTGTTGTCCCCTTCTCCTCCTGCCCCAATCCCTCCCAGCATCAGGGTCTTTTCCAATGAGTCAACTCTTCGTATGAGGTGGCCAAAGTACTGGAGTTTCAACTTTAGCATCAGTCCTTCCAAAGAAATCCCAGGGCTGATCTCCTTCAGAATGGACTGGTTGGTTCTCCTTGCAATCCAAGGGACTCTCAAGAGTCTTCTCCAACATCACAGTTCAAAAGCATCAATTCCTCGGCGCTCAGCCTTCTTCACAGTCAAACTCTCACATCCATACATGACTACTGGAAAAACCATAGCCTTGACTAGACGGACCTTTGTTGGCAAAGTAATGTCTCTGCTTTTGAATATACTACCTGGGTTGCTCATAACTTCTCTTCCAAGGAGTAAGCGTCTTTTAATTTCATGGCTGCAGTCACCATCTGCAGTGATTTTGGAGCCCAAAAAAATGAAGTCTGACACTGTTTCCACATCTATTTCCCATGAAGTGATGGGACCAGATGCCATGATCTTCGTTTTCTGAATGTTGAGCTTTAAGCCAACTCTTTTACTCTCCTCTTTTACTTTCATCAAGATGCTTTTTAGTTCCTGTTCACTTTCTGCCATAAGGATGGTGTCATCTGCATATCTGAGGTTATTGATATTTCTCCCAGCAGTCTTGATTCCAGCTTGTGTTTCTTCCAGTCCAGCATTTCTCATGATGTATTCTGCATAGAAGTTAAATAAGCAGGGTGACAATATACAGCCTTGACGTACTCCTTTTCCTATGTGGAACCAGTCTGTTGTTTCATGTCCAGTTCTAACTGTTGCTTCCTGGCCTGCATACAGATTTCTCAAGAGGCAGTTCAGGTGGTCTGGTATTCCCATCTCTTTCAGAATTTTCCACAGTTTATTGTGATCCACACAGTCAAAGGCTTTGGCATAGTCAATAAAGTAGAAATAGATGTTTTTCTGGAACTCTCTTGCTTTTTCCATGATCCAGAGGATGTTGGCAATTTGATCTCTGGTTCCTCTGCCTTTTCTAAAACCAGCTTGAACATCAGGAAGTTCACGGTTCACATACTGCTGAAGCAATACCATGTGTTACTGCCATGTTAATCAGTCAGTTACTACACAGTCCTTCACACAGTACTTTCCCAGCTTTTAATCAGAAGGGGTAAAAAGTAGAGGAAAGAACAAAGGGATTTCCCTGTAGGAATAACCTCAAACTTATCTGTTCTCAAGCAAGACATTGTTTTTCTTTGTGGGGAGGGGAGATAATGTCTTGTGAAACAAATCAGAAGAATAAATGAAAATAGAAGAATACGAATGGAAGAAAATTTCCACCATCTCACGGAGGGGCTGGGGGGGAGGGGAGGAGGGTAGTGAATAAAATCTTATTCCAGAAGGGTTTATATTTGTGTTTTAAAATATAATTTTTAGACGAAGCAAGCTAAAAACACCTAAAATCAGTATTTTACATGTATAGGAGTGCCACTGTCCTTCAAACTTACAGGCAGGTTTTCTAAGTTAGATACCAATTTAAATTGGTAATTTGGAAATCAGAACAGATTTTCCTTCTAGGCATAATGTTATCAATAATGGTTAATTCCATTCCTTAATATTTACTTGCGTATCAGATCATTCACACAAAGTGGTAAACTACCTGAATAAGGACCCCATTTCCCTTGTACCCCTCACAACTCAGCACTAACAGAATAACCCCAAACACACCTCATGTACAGAGGACTATCCCACCATCTTCAATGGACCAGATTCCTAACCCACAACACAGATTGGTGTTTCCAAAACTCTGGTTAATCAGAATCACCTGGGGGTACTTGTCAGGCAGGCGTGTTCCTGGCCTCACCCCAGACTTGCTGACTCAGAGTCTCCAGAATCTCTGTGAATCTGTTTTTAAACAGGTCCCTGGTGCCTCTGATGACTCAGAATATGTGGGAATGAATGAAATAGTGCTAATAGTTCTGCACCCAAAGGTGCTCAGGGAATGCTGAGATCTGAACAGAGCCCCTCAAATCTGAATGGGGACGTGAAATCAGGTAGCAGCGGGGTTTACGCTCTGACAACTCCCTGGACAACTGAGATAGATAAAGGAGATGTTCTTAGAGCTTCGCAGGTGGTGCAGTGGTAAAGAATCTGCCTGCTAATGCAGGAGACACAAGAGACATGGGTTTGATCCCTGTGGGGAGAAGATCCCCTGGAGAAGGAAATGGCAAACCACCCCAGTATTCATGGACAAAGGAGCCTGGCGGGCTACAATCCATGGGGTCACAAAGAGTCCGACACGACTGAGCTCCTGAGTATCCACACTTAGAGCTAAGAACACAGCAGGAGCTCAGTTGGGTCTGCAGTTCCTACAAAGAGAAAGGAGGAAATGGAGGTGCACAGGGCCCCCAAAATTTGCACAAAGGCTCCAGGAGAAGGGCTCGCTTCCCGCATCCCCAACCCTCTCCCATCCCCAGCCCCACAAGCCACACCCCTGTAAGGCAGAAAGAAACCACCACCCTTCACACATTCCTGTCAGGAACTACATGTACTTTAAGATCCTGGGCAGAACTCTCTGGTTTTCAGATGGGAAGTAGCTGTGTATTTATCTCTGACCCAAGCTTTATCTTCTCAGGTTCAGTGAACAGCCACCTGAGGTAGTACATGGACATCCACGTGCACCCAGATGCTAACTCAGCCGTCACTGTCATCAAAACAACAGCAAAGATTAAATACACATTAGCTGTGTGCGGGCACTGTGCTAAGTACTTCAGAGGCATATCTCCAATTTCTTGGCTATTTGATAATAGTTTGAGAGGTTTCAAAACGAAGAGAAGGAAAGGGGAGAAGGCCAAAAGACTTACAACTCCCCCCCACCTCCGATATTTGACAGGCTTTTGTCATATCCTCTTGGTGTCAGTTTCCCTCATCTGAGTACAGAATGTCATGATTTGAGGAGAGATAGTACCATGGACTGTGAAGAAAGCTGAGAGCCGAAGAATTGATGCTTTTGAACTGTGGTGTTGGAAAAGACTCTTGAGAGTCCCTTGGACTGCAAGGAGATCCAACCAGTCCATCCTAAAGGAGATCAGTCCTGGGTGTTCTTTGGGAGGAATGATGCTAAAGCTGAAACTCCAATACTTTGGCCACCTCATGCGAAGAGTTGACTCATTGGAAAAGGCTCTGATGCTGGGAGGGATTGGGGGCAGGAGGAGAAGGGGACGACAGAGGATGAGATGGCTGGTTGATCACCAACTCAATGGACATGAGTCTGAGTGAACTCTGGGAGTTGGTGATGGACAGGGAGGCCTGGCATGCTGCGATTCATGGGATCACAAAGAGTCGGACACGACTGAGTGACTGAACTGAACTGAGTACCATGGAATGGTTAGGACAGGCTCTGGACACAAGTCTGCCTGGGTTCAAATCCCAGCTCTGTCACTTATTAGCTGTGAATGTGGACAAGTTATCTGTGCCTTAGCTGCATCATCTTTCAAACAAACAACAATATCTGCCTCATGAAGCTGCTGTACATAGTAAAGTGTCTGGCCTACAGCAAGTACTCTGACATCAGCTCTCCTCATTATCAGGCAATACAAATCACCAAAAAGACAGCCCAGAAACTGGAATTGTGCTGCTGCCTAGATATCAGTATCTCTTTTCTGTTGTTATTGGAGAGATGCTAAACACTCTCACAGATATATTCAATTCAGAATGAAAGGGACTGAGACTGGGACCTCCAGGGCCTTTTCTCAGAAGAGGCTTCATTCAGAAACAGAAGGTCCATATCTTTTGCTACATTTGTCTGACGTGCTACTAAAGCACGCGTTTTTAGAATCGCAGACCACAAATGTAACATGTGAAAGCAAGATGGCCATTGGCACCATCCTGCTGATTTTGAACTTTAAACCTTGCAAAATTAATTCACTCTGGGATATAAACCAATTTGAGGAGAAACAGAGCTAAATAAATAAGTTAGTAGGTACCTAGTTAGGTGCAAGTCATTTTATTTTACATTTAAACTGTGATTTTTAAAATATATTAAAATGATAGCCAGAGAAAAACACTGTATGAGTTTTCTGTTTCTAAATTTTCTTTCAAAATATTAAGACTCTCAAAGACTTCTCTCTCATTGTGTAAGTTTTCTCATTCGTTAGTCCCAATCCTAATACATACAAATGAAATTTTAATATTGGCTCTTCCTCTTATATAGAGGAAAAACTAGGTAATTACTAAATAAATCACTTCTACCTAAACCAAATAATTATAGTTTCAATACCCAGATGTCAAAGAGTAGATTGATGTTTTGGCTTAAACAATATAAGCTCATAATATTTTTTCAAAAATAACTCTCTTTTTTAGAAATCTAACATATGGCAATTGCATTTAAACAATTCTCTTTCCAAAATGTTAACACTTTACAAAGATGAAGAGGAAGCTATGAATGGACTGTGGGCAGGATATACACAAATTTGAAACAAGTACCTGCCTGATCTGTTTCGAAAACGACTAACCCCTCGAGATGTAACACTGCATGCACTCCATGTGTGTAAAATATGAGTTGAAAGAGTCTGTATGGTCATAAAGAATTTACTTCAGAACAAATGTTAAGAATCAGAGACAGAATATTGATCAAAGTTGCATTTACAAAATCATCTGAGATACCACTGTTATCAAAAGTTGGCTTAAAACTCAACATTCAGAAAACTAAGATTATGGCACCTGGTCCCATCACTTCATGGCAAATAGGTGGGGAAACAATGGAAACAGTGATAGACTTTATTTTGGGGGCTCCAAAATCACTGCAGATGGTGACTGCAACCATGAAACTAAAAGGCGCTTGCTCCTTGGAAGAAATGTTATGATCCACTTAGACAGCATATTAAAAAGCAGAGACCTTACTTCCCTGGTGGCTCAGACAGTAAAAAAGCATCTGTCTACAATGCAGGTAGACCTAGGTTCGATCCCTGGGTCGGGAAGTTCCCTGGAGAAGGAAAAGGCAACCCACTCCAGTACTCTTGCCTAGAAAATCCCATGGACGGAGGAGCCTGGTGTCCATGGGGTTGCAAAGAGTCAGACATGACTGAGCGACTTTACTTTTACTTTACTTTGCCAACAAAGGTCCATCTAGTCAAAGCTATGGTTTTTCCAGTAGTCATGTATGGATGTGAGAGTTGGACTATAAAGAACGCTGAAGGCAGAAGAATTGATGCTTTTGAACTGTGGTGTTGGAGAAGACTTTTGAGAGTCCCTTGGACTGCAAAGAGATCCAACCAGTCCATCCTAAAGGAAATCAGTCCTGAATGTTCAATGGAAGGACTGATGTTGAAGCTGAAACTCCAATCCTTTGGCCACCTGATGCAAAGAACTGATTCATTTGAAAAGACCCTGATGCTGGGAAAGACTGAGGACGGGAGGAGAAAGGGATAACAGAGGATGAGATGGTTGGATGGCATCGCTGACTTGATGGACATGAGTTTGAGTAAACTCCAGGAGCTGGCGATGGACAGGGAGGCCTAGCGTGCTGCAGTCCATGGGGTCGCGAAGAGTCAGACACAATGGAGTGGCTGAACTGAACTGAACCCCTCATTAGAATCACAAAATGCCCAAACTGGAAAGGCCCATAGGGGCTATTTTAGTCTCTATTTTACAAACAAGGAAAGGAGGTTTTGAATAAATTGCTCCAATATGCGTTAGAAAATGGCAGAGGTGAAGTCGGACTCAAGTCGCAGGATTCTGAATCCAGTGAGCTTCCCCATCCATTTTAACACTCCTCCCCGTGCTCTAAGAACACAGGGGTACTTGTTAAAATACTGGAGACTCTGGCTCAACAGGCTTTGGAAAGGTCTGGGAATTCGTAACTTTAATGAGAGTTCCAGGCAGTTCTTAAGGTCTGGCTAGTATGGGGAACACTGCTTCATCTCATGCAGTCTCCTTAACCTGAGGTACAATCTGGTCACTCAGCTGTCAGTTTCTATTAATACATTTAGGGACCATCCAGGGATTAGAGGTGGGTGGAGACTTCATTTCCACACCAACATCCTCCCCTAGTATGTGGTATGTTTCAATGAAAGCAAGTCTAATGCCAATTTCACCAGAAATAACAAACATTAATCAGCAGGCATGCAGGCACAAAAAGCCATCACACAACCTGCTCTTAAAAGTGCAGTCAAGTCTCTACTCTGTCTTCTGAATTGACAAGCACCCTGCATGAAAGGTTCATTCTGAGGAAGAAGAAAAGATGTTCTGACATCGGGACCAGTCAACCCTCTGGTTGGGTCAGGGGAACAGTCATTGTGAGGTAGGACAACACGCATCACCCAGAAAGTGATTAGGCTACAGCGTCTGCCTAATACAGACACTACAAACCCAAGCTTGTTTATGTAAAAGTAGTGCTCATACGATCTTTCTGCTGGCTAGCTATCTTGACCACCACTTATCTCACCTACAAAAACTGTATACATTCTACCAAGACTGTCACGTGTGGGTGCACACGCTGAGAACCACACCTACCCCATGGAAGCACGGCTAACAAATACTAAGGTATGAATGGTGCGCCCTAGAATTGTGCAACACAGCAAACCTCCCTGAACTTAGAACACTTCTAGAATCTTCTGAGGGGGAGAACAATCTACTTTTCTGGAACTGTAAGGGAAAAAAAGCCAACAAATCATCTTTTTCCCTATTCTGCTTCAACAATTACATTTTGTATTCACCCAGGAAGCACTGTTAAGGTGAAGTTTGGGACTAAAATCGGAAGACTTGTTTGTCTGTCTGTATATACCTCTTACTAATCCCAGAACTTCCATTTCTTTGTCTGTAAAACAGACACTACAACCTGTCCCTCCTACCTCACCAGGTTTTGAATCAAATAATGGATGTGAAAAACACTCTTTCAATTATAAAAGTGCTACATAGTGTAATGTTATTACTAATTATAAAAAGAAACAAATCACACAGGGTTTAAAAATAAAACAAGGCTGTGAGGTTGAGTGTATACTGATTTCTGCAAAGAAAAGTCTGTTCTGATTGTTTACAGAGCCAAGATGCAACCACCCACATTTCTGGCCACTGTCACGATTTTCAATGGGAACTTATTTTGTCAGCAAAATTAATGACATTTGACTTCTGTGGGGAGAAGTTTTCTGGTAGTTAAGCTCATAACCTTAAAGAGGTAGAGAGTTTACTTTTTCATTTGCTTTTAGAGTAATTGTCTCGTTCTGCAGACTTGCAGCAGTCAGTATACCAGTCCCTCCCAAAGGTTTTGTAATGATTCTTGCTGACACTGAGCACTAAAAAACTAAATATTAGTTCAGTTCAAATGTCGACTGAGGTAGTGCATTCCAGACACTGTTTTAAACTTTAAAACACAGAGATACAGCCACCCTTGACCCTAGGAGCTTGCTATCTAGCAGAAGGGAGCAGAAATGAATAGATTTCGGCCCATACTGGTAAATGTGGGAACAGAGGTATAAAAGAGATGTCCATACTGGATACCATGGGAGCTCTCTCTCCAACCTGGTAGTGTCAGAGGAAGCATTAGGAGAGTCTGTAAGGATAAGCAGGAGGAAAAAAGTCAAGTGTGTTATCCCCAATCATGACAAAAAATTATTTTGGATGACTAACTATGAGACTGTGAGGAATGGCAAACTTCACTAGATACTTCTCAGAATTATTGAGGCAGGGGACTGGCCCACAGGACTAAAATGCTGGTTCTATATTGAAAAGATAACGTGTATCCATTTTTTTCAACAGTTCGCTCACACCTCTGATATGTAGAGACCCATCAGGCCGTGAAATATACACACACCACTGCTACACTCTGGCTTCTGATCAACTGTTAGTTGTTACTTGCTCCTTGGGAGACTCATTACAAGGTTCATCTGACAAGAGGGATGAAATCAACAGTCACCACTATCCTTGGGACTGTTTATGAAATGTATCTAAACTGTTCCCCATTCCCACATGACCCTAAAAGGGATGGGATATAAGCAATGGGTCAGCAGGTGAGCCAATCAGAAGGTCTGGGCTCGAGGCCTGCCTGTGCCATTAGCCCACCACCTAACCTGGCCTTAATCACTTCGACTTTCTTGGACCCCCATGTTAAGCGTTAATGAAAGAGATGACCTTTACAGTCGGTTCCAAGTCTAAATGTCTGTGCCTCCATTCTAATGGAACATGTTATTCTCTACACCTGACTAAAAAGGGACAAAAATTACTTCAAAATGTAGCTTTTACACAGAAATAAGACATTTTAAAAAAGAAGAAAAATCTTACCTGAGTCTAAATAAGATGAATGCATAACATTTCAACTCATTTTAGCATATAAAAAAGTTAAGTGTGTGAAGGTAAAAAAACCATAGAAACACGTTTATAGTTCAGATTTCTTCTCTACATTTGTACTTCTACTCTCAGACATAACTATATTCAATAAAAGCCTTATATCTCCATCACTGAAAAAAAAAAAAAAGATGAGCCAGGTTTTCTGGGATGAAATCAAAGATTCAAAGAAACTTGTGAAAAGTTTTAAAAAGAGTTATTTTAGTCACTAATTAGGATGACCTTAGTTAACTCAGGGAATTGGGGGGGAGCGGATATTTGGCTGCAAATCTTAGCTATTGGTGCATATCTATGAAAAGAGAGAAAAGTGATACATTTAAATGTAAAACAAAACTGTCTAAAGAAGGAATTCTGAAACTTCAGGGAGTTTTTTCTAGTCTTTCAATTCCCACAATAGATCAGTTCACCTAGCAATCAGATCTGCCTCATCACAGCATTCCTCAAGGGTGAAATTCTCCTTCACCTACACACAGACACTACATGGGAAAGGTATAGAAGCAACTCGTGATTATGGGATGACCAGGACTTTCTACTAAGACAATATATCCTAATGCATGGGGTCATTATTCACTTTAAGTAGATATATTCTACTTAGGTCCAACAATTTTGAGACTGATTTTTCTTCTTCTCTGACTTTTTTTTTAGAGGGCAGGGTTGGGATACAGGGAACTCTCCCTCGGTGGGAAGAGCCCACAACGTATAAGGATGTGTTGACAGCAATATCAAAGAGATGAACTGTAAAATGTAAAACCATTATGTGGTAACTTCACAACTTGGAGAAAGATGTATGACAACAAGCAATCTCACTGGTATTAAAGTACTAAAAACGAACTCTTCCAGTTGTAAGGTGGTAAAATATAGTTAACCTTCTCTAGGAAGAAGAAAAAAAAATTAAAACCAGCTATTCAAGACTGCATATGAAGTAATTCGAAGAGACACAGTATTTCATCCTGAGCTGCTGAAATCTAGGCCGTGTGTTACACCTCCCCTCCCACCCTGCAATCCATCTCCACTTTACTCTTCACGTTTAGGATTATGATCAAGTCCACCTACCAAAAGGAGAGAAACCACACAAACATCACGCTTAAAGTTTCTCTATTTTGGGCCAGCAGGAAATTCCAGTTACTTCATTCACTAGAGCTAGTTAAGCTACTGAACCGAAATGCTTGCATGAAGAGATCACTACCTAGGGACAGATACTTGATTTTCAGGGTTGGAGGAGGTCAGACAAGGACGATTGGAATTTTGAGTCTCACTACAAAGTCAAGGACCCCTGAATTACAAAGAACTGGTCGGCTAAGCGGTTAGGGGTCGGCAAGAATTAGCACCAAAAGAGAAAACCCTTAACTAAAAGCATACTTTTATTTTTAAGAGCACCGGTCAGAGAAGTGACCGGCAGCCCCAACACTCTGAGAACCTTTGAGATTTTCACAAACGGATCCTCTTGAAGTCTCGAGGATTAGAATCATCATAAATCCATACCCATCCAGTACCCTGGCTCTTCCAACAGGCTACGTTCCTCTGACCCTTTTCCCACGACCTTGGCTCCTCCTCTGCCGACAGCGCCCCAGGGGCTCCTCTCAGCCTCCTACTCAGAGAGAAGGACCGGACAGACGGACAGCCCAAAGCCATCAGGGCGCCCACTCCATCGAGGCGGCCAGCAACCTTCGGAACCCGAGAGCGCCGCACGCGCCCGCCACCAGCACGGCCACCGGGTCTCAGATCACGCCATCCCCACTCGGGAGCCCGACCCTCGCGCGGGCGGCTCCGAGGCTCAGCGCGGACTCCCGAGAGCCGGCCCGGAGCCGCCAGGGGGCGAGAGGGAGCAGCCAGCCCGGCGCCTCCCCGCCTCGTTCCCTTCCCCCGAGCCTCCCTCCACTCACGGATTTTCACTCGGCGGTGGTCCAGGCGCGCGGTGGCGGCGTGCAGGGCGTCGAGGCGGCGGTGCAGCGCGGCGGTGCGGCGGCCCAGGGCAGCCGCCTGGCTCTCGAGCTCGCCGAAGATGTCCCCGGCGCAGCGCGACAGGTCGGCGAGCTGCGCTAGCAGGCAGACCAGGGCGTGCGAGCTGACCTGCTCCAGCGAGCGGAAGAGCGGCGCGTCCGCCGCCCCGGCCGCCTCGGGCCGGCGCAGCCGCGCGGGCTCCACGGTCCTCTGGTGGAAGGGCATGGCCGGGGGGGCGGCGCGGGAGCGCGGCGGTCAGTCCAGCCCCAATCTGCGCGGGGCGCGAGTCCGCATCCAACACAAAGAAAAGTCCGGGCGGCGGCGGGGCGCTGAGGGCCGGCGGAGCTCCTGCCCGCCGGGGAGCAGCGAGGCGAGCGGGCGGGACGGACCGACGGGCGGGCGGCGAAGAAGGGAGAGGCGGCCGCCCGGGGAGCCGCGGCGAAGGGCTCCGGGGGGTCCGAGTGGCGGCCGCCTGGCGCCCGGCGGCGACCTTCCAGCCGCCGGGGCTCCCGAGCCGCGCGGCCAGAGGAAGTTCGGGAGCAGCTCCCGAGCTGGGGGCGCGGCGGCGAGTTGGAGACGCGAGTCCCGCTGAAGTTTGCAGGGAGGCAGGAAAGAGCCGGCGGCTCCTTCCCTCCCTCCCGATTGGAGAGGGAGGAGGAAGCGGGGGAAGTGCCGCCGACACCGGGCAAGAGGGAGGGGAGGCGAGAGAAAGGAAAGGGGGAGGAGAAAAGGGCCGGCCCGGGGAACCACCTGCGGCTCCCGCGGCCGCCGCGCCCGGCGCCCGCGGGGAGGTGGTGGCCCCGCGCCTGGGCGCACCCTGGCCGGCCGGGCACTGTCGCCGGGTCCCGGGTCTCCGATGTCTCTGCCACACTTCCCGCCAGAGCCTCCCGGCGGCTGGACAGAGCCTTCGACCGCCCCCGGCCCAGTGCGGGGAGGGCTGGGCCCCGCGGGGGCGGAGGCGGCAAGCCCAGCTGCGGCTGCTCACCTGCGCTTCTGCCCGCGAGGCCCAGGTCAGCGCACCCCCACCCCGCGGGGACACCCCGGGGCCTCTGTGGGTCCCCAGGAGTTCTCCAGTCCCCCCAGTGGAAAGCGGCCAGGGCTTCCGGGCTGCTGTGGTGGATCTAAATGAGGACATCGTTAGATCGTCCAGTGGCTAGTGGTTTTGTAACAGACAAGGAGTGCGCGCCTCCAAATTAGGGGCAGGAGGAGGACTCTAAGGACTTCTTTTTGCAGGGGGGCTTCAAGTGTTTGTTGGCAAGATGGCTCCTCCCTTGCCTCCCTCCCTTCCCATCTGGAAAGGTCCTGGCTGTAAATGTGCCGAACCTGGGTTTCTTCCCCTGGGGGGGTGGGGGTGAGGGGTGTGTGTGTGTTGGGAAAGTGGGGAACGCAAGGGGATAAGGGGCGGATCAGAACCTAGAACCCTGAATTATGTACCTGGGAGACATTTAGTTAAATGCTACTGAGGTCATGGCCGTAGAACACCCCACTGACTCAAACCTTCTGGTTAGAAGCGTTTTCGGAGTCCAGTACCCCGAAGCCAAAACCCGGCTGGCCTCATCGCTATGTTTGCTCAGCAAAGGGATCTCGGTTCTTTGGTTTCTGCCCCCCAAGTGACCCGAATTGCCGTGCTGTTGGGCTGCAGTTTGGGAATCAGTCTCCCAGAGCGGTGCTAATTGTACTACAGAGTGGCTCCCCTTTCTCTAGAGAGATATGAGTGCAAGACCAACAGGCCTGAGAGAGCCCTCCAGATGAAAGTTAGTGAACAGAAATGGGTTTTGGTCTTTTTCCCTTGTTGTACAACTGATCATTTTTCACAATAGGGACGAATAACGATCTCATAATCACCCACTCTGACCACCTTTGTGGTGTTCTGAGGCACAAAGGAACTGCTGCTCTCCCTGAAAAAAAAAAGAAATCCTTTGAAATTTATGAAGCACTGTATAAACATCAGGTACAGTATAAAAGTGTGCGATTGCCACAAGAAGTATTTGCTGAGCGCCTGTGTGTGAAGCATGGGCTAGAAATAAAAGTACCGTCAGCAAAGCTGACTCCTTCCCACCCATTAGGGTGCTCCCAGTGCAAGGGACCAGAAATAACGTGCTGAATTCACAGACCTACAATTCACCTAAGGTATACAGTTCAGTGGCTTTTTTTTTTTTTTGTATATTCACAGTGTTAGTACATGAATAGATATTGGAATATTCATAGAGAAAACATGAAATGATGCTCAAAAACTAATTAGATGAAGCAATATTATTAAAACACTTTTCCCTTAAATAAATGCTTGAAAGCCAGGTCTGGCTCAAGATGCCACTATGAGAACCATGACACTGCCTGCCTCAGTGGGCCATCTCCACCCCTCTGCTGCTGACAGAACTCGCCTTGTGTACTGGTATGTCCAGCCTCTGAAATAAGTCATAATCTTTCTGTCCCATCCTGTTCTGACAGTTAGTGGTCAGGTGTGACCCAACTATAAGCCAATAAATTTTAAGGGGAAGTGGGAGGCTTCAAGAAATATTCACCTCCTTGATGAGACGAGAAAGAAAAGAAGGCTCTCTCATTCTCCCCTCTCTGGTCAAACCCTGCCTCCTGCCTTTGAATGTACTCAGATCATGATGGAATGTCTGAAACAGTGGCAGGATCTCGAGGCCATGAGAGACAGCCCTGGAGAATAAAAGCCATCATGCAAATACTGCACTTACCCCATAAGGATGACCCTGTATGCCCTTAAGTGCTTCCCAGGGGGCACTAGTGGTAAAGAACCCACCTGCCAATGCAGGAGACATAAGAGACAGGTTCGATCCCTGGGTTGGGAAGATCCCCTGGAGGAGGACTTGGCAATCCACTGCAGCATTTGTGCCTGGAGAATCCCATGGACAGAGGATCCTGGCAGCCAACTGTCCATAGAACTGCAGAGTCAGACACGACTGAAGCGACTTAACACACATATATGCACTTCAAGTAAATCCTTGTGGTCTGGGGACCAGGAACAATAGCATCACCTGTGATCTTGTTAGACCTACAGAATCTCAGGCCTCAGACTGACTGAATCTAGTTTAACAAGCTCCCCAGGTGATTCAGATGTATTTACAGTTTGAGAAGCACTAGCTAAACTCCTGTGGGGTGAATTTTCCTTTTACTTCAGTCAAATGCATAGGAATTTATGAAGAGAAAAAATAGTGGGTGATCAAGGGATTGAAGATTCTGGAGAGAATTAAGTGAGTATGGAAGGATGAGATCAAGAATACAGATGAAGTTGCCAGATGGCCTAGGTGTCCAATAAGGAGAGAGCAAAAATCATCTGTTTGGAGCGGATATAAGAAAGAGGAAATGGTGGGGAGTTTCTTAGCAACTCAACAAGTGGTGGATATAAGAATTACTGAATAAGAGCTTAGGTGAACTGGATGACTTGTGTACGAGGTACATGAATCTAACTTTCCCTGCACTCTAGAAGCCCCGAAGCAGAACACATGGTTGCAAATTAGCACAGTGGGAATTTCAGGGGGATCAAGGTCACAATTAAGATCATCATTAAAAGGTTGACTGTGGAGTATCCAGTTGATTAAAGAATGCAGTGGACAAATTAAATAAATGGCCTGAGTTCCATGGGAGAGTTTCAAGCATGCAGTCCTGGGTTGGCCCAGGACTTCATGGAATGGGCCTGAAAAGTGGCTGCAGAGAAATATCAGGGAAAAAAAAAAAAAAGGCAAGAACGTCACGATTAGAGAAGGGGGCACCAAATATGAAATCTCAGAACAATGACTTATGATTATGTGAATGGAGAAAGGAAATGTCCTTAGTAAGAAAGGCAAGCAAACTGCATCAACTATGTCTTCTTGATAATTATCCAAAAGGCAAAACTTAAAATCTGTCTTTAATGGTGCACACTCAGTTGCTTGAGTCATGTCTGACTCTTTAAGACCCCATGGACTGTAACCCACCAGGCTTATCTGTCCATGGAATTTTCCAGACAAGAATACTAGAGTGGGTTGCTATTTCCTTCTCCAGGGAATCTTTCCGACCCAGGGATCAAACCCATGTCTCCTGCATCTCCTTTATTGGCAAGTGGATTCTTTACCACTGAGCCACCTGGGAAGTCCTTAAATCTTAACCAAAAAGGACTCAAACCTTAAATGATAATACATATGGGCCTTTACCTCAGGGTTTATGATAAAAATTGACACCAACTAATACAGTTTCCTAGGCTGCCATAACAACTTACAAACTGGAGGCCTTAAAACAACAGAACTTTATTGTCTCACTGTTCCAAAAGCTAGAAAGATGAAATCAAGGTGACAGTAGGGCCCTGCTCTCTCTGAACCTGTCAAGGAGAATCCTCTCTTGCCTCTTCTGGCTTCTGTATTTGCCAGCAACCTCTGGGGTCCCTTCACTTAGAGGTGGAGGCCCCGGTCCGATTGCCGCTGCCGTGGCCACGTTCTCCCCATCTTGTGAGGACACCAGGCGTACAGGATTCAGGGCCCAGGGCACACCCTACTCCAGTAAGAGGGCTTCCCAGGTGGCGCTAGTGGCAAAGAACACACCTGTCAATGCTGGAGACAGAGACACAGGTTCAGTCCCTGGGCTATAATGATGCCCTGGAGGGGGGCATAGCAACCCACTCCAGTGTTTTTGCCTGGAGAATCCCAGGGATGGGGGAGCCTGGTGGGCTGCCGTCTATGGGGTCGCACAGGGTCGGACACGACTGAAGTGACTTAGCAGCAGCAGCAGCAGAAATTTCTCCCTAGTCAGTTTGGAGACTTCTATGAACCCAGAAGAGTCTTCCACTTTTAATAAACAATGGCAGGCAAGTGGTAATTTTCCCCAAATTAAAAATGGCACTGGTCTTTGATTAGCCAGAGAGATCTTCTTCAAATGCAATTCTGATTATGGCCCAAAAACCTTCAAAGCTTTTCCAAAGTCTCTAGGATTACCCTTAATATGGGGCTTAAAGCTATGAGGGTGTGGTCCTGCCTTTCTCTCCAGCCTCTATTTCCTGCTTCCTCTCTCCCAGCCACCTGAGAGTCTTTACCTGTTAGTCGGGTGGGTTGGATGTACAAACTCAAAGTTTTCTTCAGTTAAAGATCTCACCTTCCTTTCCCCTCCCCTACCTCTTCTCTTCTTCATAGTTATCTTGGCGCCCCCTTCAGATGCTCACTCACATCACTTCCTTGACTAAGCCTGCCCTCACCTCCCCAACCAGATAGGGTCTGCTTTAGTATTAGGTACCGTACTCCCTGAATACATGAGAGTTTGTATTTATATATTCAGGTTATTTTAAAATAAATATCTATATTAGTCATGGCTCTGAAAGGAAATAAATCAACCTCAGATAGTTCAATTAAGCGCACTGAATCAAAAGACAATATTACAGAGGTGTGAGCAGGTTAAGAGAGGCAACAATGGATGTCAAAACACCCAGGGACTAGTCTTTGGATCACCTGAGTTTGAGGGGTGTCAGGGGAACACCACCCTGATTCCCCTCCAGGACTGACCTCATCCATTAGCAGCTGGGAGTACTGGTGGCCAACCAGCATTAGCCAAATCTCTCTTTGGGACTTATCCTCCAGTAAAAGAACCTTCTTACTGAAGACGTCCTTTAACACACCCAATAACTGGTCTACTTGGAGTTACAGGATCTGCCCACTTGCCCCCTTCCCTGTATACCCCCGTCTGACAACTGCAGGGCCATCCTAACTCATTCTGCCCTGTCCTGCTTCCCTCATCTCCCCACCCCTAGTGGCAACTCCAAGAGCGCTCACTCACTAGGCCTCCTACAGACACAATGTTGGAGTCTGTTTCTCATGGAACCTGACCTGGAAAAAAGGCCAAGGGGAAGGAAGCGTTCGCCAAGCACCATATGAGCTGGGACCATGAAGAAGAAGAGGTCACCTGCAACCTAGAGAAGTGCATTAACTGCCAAAATATAGCCCCTGACCAGGAAGGAAGCAGGGGAGAAATAGCTCAACCTCTCCTCTCCCTCCCTGTCAATTTCTTGCCTTACTTCCCATTGCTGGGAAGCCAGCCCAATATCCCAGGCTAGAACAGATCAGGTAATAGATGGGGTGGGCAGAGGGGAACAGATGCAAATAGAGGTTAATCAGAACAACCCACATTTTTGCTCCTCAGTATCCCTTTTCACTCGTCCCTCAAATGAAGAAACTCTGTCCCCCATGTGGAAAACGCCCCTAGCTATTATCAGCCTCAGGGTGATATCAATTCAGGTTTGTTCTGAGCAGGACCTAAACTGCAATGTTGTCTACCTTTAGTACCTCATATGGGGAAGCAGGAAAGGAGGAAGATAAAGACAAAATCAGTATAAGTTATGCAGCCACCTCTATAGCTAATCATGGGGTCTAAACTGATAACTGCAACTCTTCTACCATCCACTCCCTGTTCTCTTTACTCTTGGTCAGCATATGTCAGGGCAAAACAAAACCATCCCTGCGGCATCCCGTTGTTCTGATGACAGCAGTTTTCCATTGACTGTTTTGTGTAGCAACAACCAAATTTCTCCTTAGTAAGTGACCAATAGCTCCAGTGGCAAGAGGAGTCCCAAATAACCAAGAAGGTCACCTTAGCTTCCAATATAGTGAAATCACAGCTCTGTCCTCCAACAGAACATTGGCTGTCTTCCCCCTTGTGAATGAGGAATTACAGTGAGGAGCCAGTTGGCAAGGGAGACTGAAGATGCTGAGAGATGCTCAGGTAAGGGGATAGATATCAAATAGGAAATAACCAGCGCAGTGAGAAGAAAGAGAAGGGGCTGCCACCAGGGAAAGCAGGGGTAAGGAGAGTTTGCCAGCTATATAAGATATGAAATAGATCATAGATGAGTTGTGACTATAACAAGTTAAAAATAATTATGCCTGTTGGCAGATGATCCAGACAACATCCAACAAGTAGTTAGAATGTAATGCTCAAGTGAGAAGAAGCTGGAAAATATGCCTGGGGGCAGATGTTCATAGCGGGTGAGAAGCAAAACTCAGGAAGTAGATAAGATTTAGAGTCAACAAAACTTGATGGTGCAGCCTCACAGAAGCTTCCTCAGGGCCATTTTCATCCTCACAACACAGGAGCATAGTAAGATTGCTTCTGTTTTTTGAGATGAACAAATGGATTCAGAAAGATGAGTGACTTTCTCAAAATTGCACAGAAGCAAGGAGCCTGGGTCTCTAGGGAATCTCACCAAGGGAGAGAGAAAAGACAGAGCATTGTATTTCTGAGCATTCTGAGTACTGGGGCACGTGTGCCTATTATCTCACTTGATCCTCATGTAATCTGAAGGTAAGTTTTATTGTACCCACTTTACTGATGGGCACAGTTAAGTACTTTGCCTAAGAACTCAAAGCTAGGAAGCAATAGCGTCAGAATCTGAGTCCAGGTCAGACACAGGATCCCTAATTGTTCAACTGTGTCATACCAGGTGGGCCTGGAATACATTTAACTGATGAAAAGAAACAAGATTCATAAAACCAGAAAAGAGTCCCTCAGTCCAAAAATAGCCTAGTATCTTAGAAGTCAAGGGGAGACATTTTCACTGGGAGAAGATAGAATACCATGGAAAACACAGTGGGCTCTACTAGTTCCAGAAACGCTACAAGCTGGCTGCGAGACCCCATACCAACCTCTTAGCTTATGTGGGCCACTACTTCCTCACAATGAACAGTACAGAGGCTTCTCCTCTACCTCCAGCGTGCGTGTGAAAGTCCCTGAGTCGTGTCTAACTCTTTGGGACCCCGTGGCCTGTAGCCTGCCAGGCTCCTCTGTCCATGGAATTCTCCAGGCCAGAATACTAGAGTGGGTAGCTGTTCCCTTCTCCAGGGAATCTTCCCACCCCAGGGATTGAACCCAGGTCTCCTGCACTGCAGGCAGATTCTTTACCTGAGCCACCAGGGAAGCCCTACCTCCAGACCTCCCTGTATACATACTCATCATTTCCTCCGTCTCCAGGTGGACAGTTTACTTACTTGTGCTTAAGAAGGATTCATCTGTTCCTGCATCTCTGTCACTTTGCTCCTACAATCGCCGCTCTTTAGAATCTTCGTTCTCTCTGCCTCTCCACTTGCTGCGTAAGCATTTAAAACACACTCAAGGGTGTGTTGATTTGGGAGAATGACATTCTAACATGTATACTATCATGTGAATTGAATTGCCAGTCTATGTCTGACGCAGGATGCAGCATGCTTGGGGCTGGTGCATGGGGATGACCCAGAAAGATGTTCTGGGGAGGGAGGTGGGAGGGGGGTTCATGTTTGGGAATGCATGTAAGAATTAAAGATTTTAAAATTTAAAAAATAAAAAACTAAAAAAAAAAAAAAAAAAACACACTCAAATCTTGCAAGAATACCAGAGTGGGTTGCCATGCCCTCCTCCAGGGGATCTTCCAGACCCAGACCCAGGGATTGAATCTGCAACTCCTGCAGCTCCAGCATTGCCTGCAGATTCTTTACCACTGAGTCACCAGGGAAGCCCACATGGTTTGTTGGTACTTAATAAATGTTTGCTATGTACCTAGATCTCAATCTCTTTATTTCTTTTTTCTTCCTTCTTTCCTTTTCTTCTCCTTGTTCTTCCCTCCCTCTCCCCTCTCTTTCTTCCTTCTTCCCTCCCTCAAACCCATTTGCTCAATTGATAAAGAACATTTCAACCTGAAAGTCTTACAGAACTGTCTAGAACTGAGCTCATCTACTTCAGCACCCCAACCTCCTCTTCGTTTAGCATTTCTTACACCTGAACTCCTCCTTACAACATGCCACTAAGTCCTCCATCCAGAATAACAGCAATCTATTAACATCATTTTGGGGATATAGATGTTCAACTGGCTACAGATCTGCCACCCAAATTATATCCCTCCATCTTGTCTTCAGGGATATCATGGGAGTCTTCCAAAGGCTTTACCAAAATCACACTGCCATTCTTCTGTACCAAGTAATCACCTCAAGAAGAAATGAAGGAGCTGTGACTCAGGGAGAGAAAACAGCTACAGAAAATGAAATGCAGCAAATAAATAGCCTTTAAAATCTCAACCAGAGCAGTTAGAAATAACTTCTTTAAAGTTATTTGACTGTACTATATGAATTTTACAAAAAGCAAGGTAAAAGAAAACCTGAATCAGAATCAGGGCAGAAACGTCTCTCTTAGCTAATGTCAACATGTTATTGAAGAGATTGGAAGTACCAGAATTATACTACGTGTTATTTTAGCTTGTTGCTTTCATATTTATCCTTTGGTAAACTGGTTAGTAAATGGTTTCAGTTTCTTTCCATAGTTTGGATTACTCCCTGCAGAGCTGTTTGGACCCGGCAGCATTTCAAAAATTCAGCTGGCCTTCGTCAACTGACAATACAAGAAACAGCTTATAAGCCCATTATTTTTGTTTTCTATGAATATTGTTTACTACAGTTTCACTTGAGAAATTCATTTTAAACCTTGTGTTAGGAAAAGCATTGCTTCCTAGAAGAAATGAGTGCTTTTTTCTCTCACAGTTACTTTAAAAAACTGTTAACTGACCATAGGGTCTTTTAGGTTCTATGAAGCTTCAAGACAAATTTATTGTCCTTTTACAGATCTGTGCCCTCCTGGCCAGATGTGTGCATGTGTGCTACGTCCCTTCAGTCACGTTTGACTCTGTGTGACGCTATGGACTGTAGCCCACCAGGCTCCTCTGTCCATTTGATTCTCTAAGCAAGATTACTGGAGTGGGTTGCCATGAACTCCTCCAGGGGATCTTTCCAACCCAGGGATCGAACCCATGTCTCTTACTTTTCCTGCATTGGCAGGCATGTCCTTTATCACTAGCGCCACCTGGGAAGCCCCCCTGGCCAGGATATATGTGTTATATTTGCTTCCAATCTCACCATCACAATTATTAACTTTCCACTCTATTTTCCATAACTATACTTTTTTTAAAAAAAAATTCTCTTTATTTACATTTTTACATGTGTATCCATTGAGCTGCCTCAAATTCTTGGTTGAAAAATATGAAGTGTGCATTAAATGTTAATTAATTATGAGTTAATTATATAATATGAGTGCTATTATTCCCAACTAACCCATTATTATTTTTATTAAAAGTTTAAAAATTTGTTGTTCCAGTTTTGAAGTGAAGTGAAAGCCACTCAGCCATGTCCAACTCTTTGTGACCCTGTGGACTGTAGCCCTGTTGGCTCCTCTGTCCATGGGGGTTCTCCAGGCAAGGATACTGGAGTGAGTTGCCATGCCCTTCTCCAAGGGATCTTCCCAACCCAGGAATTAAACCCAGGCCTCCTGCATTGCAGGCAGATTATTTATCAACTGAGCCACCAGGAAAGCTCCAATGAGAACATAATTAATATATACCACTGCTAAGTTTAAGGTGTATAGCATAATGATTTGACTTACATCATCATGAAATGAAGACCACAAGATGTTTAGTGAACATCCATCATCTCATATAGATAGAACATCAAAGAAATAGAAAAAAAATGTTTTTCCTTTTGATGTAGATTCTTAGGATTTACTCTCTTAATAACTTTCATGTAGAAGGGACAGCAGGGTTAATTATATTTATCATGTTGTACATCACATCCCTAGTACTGTCTGTTTGTACTTATCCTCTTATTATTTTTAATGTTCTTAGGTTGTAAAGATAATTTACGCATGATCGAGGAGGGTTACCTGAACCAATTGCAGAAACCACCTTGCTGCCCAGTCTGGACAGACCTAACAAGTCCCATCCCATCTGAAGGCAACAGATCATCTTATCCACACAGCTGACATCTCCCTTTCCCAGTGTCCCTGCTCTAAATGTGGTATCAAAAGATGACAAGATCAGTGAGATTAATTTATTATTCAGCAAATTCACATTATTTTCCTTCTTCAGTATCCAATTGAAAATCCTAATTTATGCCTCTTTCCTCCCCTTCCTCCATTATCTGATCATTTAGTTATTTCATTCTTCACCTTCAAAAAGGAGAAATGGGTTGGAAATAAACTAAATGTCCACCAACAGATGAATGGATAAAGAATACAATGGAATACTACTCAGTCATAAAGAATAAAATAATGCCACTTGGATGGACCTAGAGATTATCATACTAAGTGAAGTAAGTCAGGAAAAGACAAATACCACATGGTATTATTTATATATGGAATCTAAATATGAGGCTAATAAACTTATTTATGAAACAGAAACAGGTTCACAGACTTACAGGACAGACTTGTGGTTGCCAAGGATGGAGTGGGAGAGGGATGGATTGGGAGTTTGGGGTTAGTGGATGTGAACTATCATATACAGTATGGATAAACAACAAGGTCCTGCTATATGGCACAGGGAACTATATTCAACATCCAGTGATAAACCATAATGGGAAAAAATATGAAAGAGAATGTATATATTTTAACTAAATCACAGTGGAAATTAATATAGCATTGTAAATCAACTATATTTCAATAAAATAAAATTTAAAAAAGAAAATGGGAAAAGCATGATCAATTATTAGGCTATTAAAATTATGTACCTGAGACAAGAAAAAATTGAGAGACCAAATCCTTATAGTCAAAAAGGGAAATTAACAATGTTCTTATTTCAGGAGGTTCTGAAGTTTCTTCTAGAATTATCTACAGAGATTACTTGTATTTCCTACATGCAGTAAATATCTAAATTGTCCACTTCTTTTTGATCTTGGAGATCTAAGAAGCATGGTCAGGAAAATTGTTCTTTCTCTGTTGTAAAATTATTTTAAGTTTAGGCTCCTTGCTTTACTTTTTTTCTTTCCACTTTCAACCACTACTTAAACCTAATATATTAATGGAATGTTCTTTGAGAAAGTAATTATGTAAATACTAGCAAGTTAAAATTATCTTGAAAAAATCTACTCCAAGGGAAAAAATGCTTTCATATATACATGTATATTATATATATATATAATCCTTTGTTTCTATTTCCTCATACTTGTGAAAGTGATATTGGCTACTTCCTTTAAAAAATGGTAAAATTTTTAGTTATTGTATCATGCTTCAATAAATAGACATAATAAGGGACATTGTCAATAATAGAATAATTCATCATCTTATGTAGGTAACTGATTATTTATAATATTACCTGTCCCCAGGGATCAAACCCAAAGAGCCTTTTCATGAATTTGGAAAAGTGGGGCATTCTCAGAAGCTTTCACAATAATATACATTTAGCCAGAAGTGAATTTGCTGTGAAGGTAACAAGGCTGAGGCCTAAGGTCTCCTCACTAGATTTTTCCTCGACCTTGTGAGGGAACCTTTCCATTGTGTTCATTGGGTCATATATTTTTGTAAAGTTTGTAAAAATCAATTGTTTGGCCTTTTTTTTTCTTTTTTTCTCAAAGAGGAACTCCAAAATTGCCTAAGTTTTGGACTACATAAAATCTGATTTACGCCTCATCTCAATGGAAAGCAACCTAGCAATCTGTTTTCCTCCAAAGTAAGATTGTAAGTACAGCAAACCAACTCTTCTGTAAAATACTGATTTAATTGCATGCTGGTGGTGGTTTAGTTGCTAAATCATGTCTGACTCTTGTGACTGCATGGACTGTAGCCCGCCAGGCTCCTCTGTCCATGGGATTTCCCAGGCAAGAATACTGGAGTGGGTTGCCATTTCCTTCTCCTGGGGATCTTGCCAACCCAGGGATAAAACCTGTGTCTCCTGCTCGACAGGCAGATTCTTTACCACTGAGCCACCTGGGAAGCCCTTTAATTGCATAAGACTGAGGGGAAAAAAAAATGTGTGTTCATTTGAGTCATTATACTAGACTATTTTGAAAGTAATATTTGGAAAAAATGTCCTATTTAATATTCAACTAAGTCCAGCTGTAATTTGGGCCATTAGCATTTAGCTTCTATTAATAATTAAACCATAACTCACATTTCCTAATAAATTAGAAGAGCTTGGCAATAATTCAATATACAATTAACATTTCACAGACATCCAGATTTTTCTTTTAATGTATGCCCATAAAGAGGTGAAATAATATGTCTCCTCTAGCATTTCCCTTTCGAGAAAAATTATATTTTTAAAAAGCTTACATAAACAATTACATGTCCATTATAACCATTTCATAAGGGAGGCTAATATTTCATCAAATCAGGATAATTAGGACATATAAGCATCTTTCATTACAGTGTAATCTTTCTGTCACTGAAATGCAGCACTTATAATCCTAAACGATGCTTGCTAATCTTGGCCACAAGGAAGTTAAAGGAAAGGTAATTCATAAACCAACTCAGAAAGGATATTCCTAAGACACCTCAGTACACCAAACCACCTAGATTCCTGTGGGCCACAGTCAACACCCCAAATTATGAGAAACAGACAGGCAACCAAAGGGAAATATAAAGTACAATTCTGAGCAAGTTATAATTTTATCCCTTGTAGTTTGTGCCTCTCAGCCATCAAGTGGCCTAACTGTGCAAGATCTGTAGCTTCCAAATGGCTCCTTGAAATGTGTTGCAGGCATCCAGCCTCAAGCTCACAAATGCCACCGAGCATAATGCCCTGAAGCTCTCATAAGTGCTACCCATGGAATTTTCCTCTGGAGCGAGTTGCCATTTCCTACTCCAGGGCATCTTCCCATCCCAAGGACTGAACCCCCATCTTGGTGTCTCCTGCATTAGCAGATTCTTTACAACCAGCACCACCTGCGAAGCCCCTCTTTAGAGGGCACTTAGACCTGAATTATGGTTGATTCTACAGTTAAAATAAGATTCAGTGGTGTGTTTCTGTACCTTGGGAGTGAAGAGATTAAGTCAAGGTCAAGCACAAGGTCTCAACTTGAGGTCAGGCAGAGGGAGAGGAGAGAGCAGACAATACCAGAAAGCATCCTGATGTCAGAGTTACAACAGTGACTTCTCCTTGAAAAGTTACTGACATTTTCAAGGCAGATGTGTTGTGCTGGGCATTATGCCAAGAACTGTGCATGCATATCTCACTTAAATGACTAGATAAGACTGTGAAGGAGGCTTTATTATTACTGCCAGTCTACAGGTAAGGAAGTAGATTTGGTGAATAGCTAGTGAATGGAGAAGAGACTCCGGGTTTATATTCAGCCTGATTCAAGAGTCTGGATTTGAAAACATTATGCCAATGTTTCCCAAAGTCAGAAACAGAGTCTCTGTAATCTGTGACAGGATTTTACTCAGTGCACAGATGCTTCATTAAATATTGAGAAAGGCATGACTTTCCTTTTGAAAGTCTTTCAATCCTTTTCCTGTCAAGGAGAAAGGCTCAATTTGGTATTGAATTGTCAGCACCTCTCTACTCTTGCTGGTCCGCTTTTGTAAACAAGGAGACCAAGCCACAGGCTTAGCCTTCAGCAGGCAGTGAGTGGTATCTAGCTGGAATTTAGTATTTTCATAGTATTTGTTTCCATATATTTTATATCTGTGGAATGAAATATGGGTTTTTCATCATGTAGTAAAACAAATTTTTTTCAGTAAGTATATTTAAATAGTGTGCGTATTTAAAGAAAATATTAAGTCACTGGGGTGACCAGCTCATGACTATCTCCCTAGTAATGCCATCAAACACAATAAGTATTGCTGTGAAGGTATTTTGCAGATGTGACTAAAATTCATAATTGCTTGATTTTGAGTGAAGGAGATCATCTTGGAGTATCTGGGTGGGCCCAGTGTAATCAAAGGGTCCTTAAAAGGAAAGAAAGAGGCATGAGCGTAGCAGGAGATATGAGGACAGAAGCAGCAGTCCGGGTGATGCAGCCAGAGGCCAAGGCGTGCAGACAGCGGATAGAAGGAGGGCAAGGCAGGGTCGGATTCCGGCTCGGTGCGCTGAGTCACGCTCAGTCACGCCTGGCCCTCTGCGACCCCGCGGACTGTAGCCAACCAGGCACCTCTGTCCGTGGAATTTTCCAGGCAAGAATACTGGAGTGGGTTGCCATGCCCTCTTCCAGGAGATCTTCCCAACCCAGGGATCGAAGCCAGGTCTCCCACATTGCAGGTGATTCTTTACCAGCTGAGCTACCAGGGAAGCCCCAATTTCCCCCTCAGTTCACTTCAGTTCAGTTGCTCAGTCGTGTCCGACTCTTTGCGACCCCATGAATTGCAGCACGCCAGGCCTACTTGTCCATCACCAACTCCCAGAGTTCACCCATACTCATGTCCATTGAGTCAGTGATGCCATCCAGCCATCCATCCTCTGTTGTCCCCTTCTCCTCCTGCCCCCAATCCCTCCCAGCATCAGAGTCTTTTCCAATGAGTCAACTCTTCACATGAGGTGGCCAAAATATTGGAGTTTCAGCTTTATCATCATTCCTTCCAAAGAACACCCAGGTCTGATCTCCTTTAGGATGGACGGGTTGGATCTCCTTGCAGTCCAAGGGACTCTCAAGAGTCTTCTCCAACACCGCAGTTCAACAGCATCAATTCTTCAGTGCTCAGCTTTCTTCACAGTCCAACTCTCACATCCATACATGACCAGTGGAAAAACCATAGCCTTGACTAGATGGACCTTTGTTGACAAAGTAATGTCTGCTTTTGAATATGCTATCTAGGTTGGTCATAACTTTCCTTCCAAGGGAGTAAGTGTCTTTTAATTTCATGGCTGCAATCACCATCTGCAGTGATTTTGGAGCCCCCCAAAATAAAGTCTGACATTGTTTCCACGGTTTCCCCATCTATTTGCCATGAAGTGATGGGACTGGATGCTATGATCTTCGTTTTCTGAATGTTGAGCTTTAAGCCAACTTTTTCACTCTCCTCTTTCACTTTCATCAAGAGGCTTTTTAGTTCCTCTTCACTTTCTTCCATAAGGGTGGTGTCATCTGCATATCTGAGGTTATTGATATTTCTCCCAGCAATCTTGATTCCAGCTTGTGCTTCATCCAGCCCAGCGTTTCTCATGATGTACTCTGCATATAAGTTAAATAAGCAGGGTGACAATATACAGCCTTGACGTACTCCTTTTCCTGTTTGGAACCAGTCTGTTGTTCCATGCCAGTTCTAACTGTTGCTTCCTGACCTGCATACAGATTTCTCAAGAGGCAGGTCAGGTGGTCTGGTATTCCCACCTCTTTCAGAATTTTCCACAGTTGATTGTGATCCACACAGTCAAAGGCTTTGGTATAGTCAATAAAGCAGAAGTAGATGTTTTTCTGGAACTCTCTTGCTTTTTCCATGATCCAGCGGATGTTTCCTTATGATTATACAGTGGAAGTGAGAAATTTCCCCCTAGAGCCTCCCAAAAGATGTGGCCATGTAGACACCTTACCTCAGCCCAGATTTCAGACTTATGACATCTAGAACTGTAAGAGAGTAATTTTGGTTGTTTTAAGCTACTAAGTTAGTGGTGCTTTGTTTCAGTGGCAACAGGAAACTAACACAATCAATGGTGTTTGCTAGGCCACAAATGACAGGGTAAGCCAGATAGTATTAAGTTACAATACCTGTCTAGAAACCAAGGGTCAGGTTGCTTACTAAACAGTTTAAAGAGAACAGTGCTCTTCTCTGTAAACTTTGAAATATGTTAGTTTATGCCTGTTAGGAGTTATTGGTGTATAGCAGGTGCTCTGTAAACATCCAGGGAGTGGATGGATGAAGAAAGGTGAGTGAGAGAGAGAGAAGTGTTTCACTGGAACATACTGTGGGACTTGCTCTCCTCTACAAAACCTATGTCTGCTAAGTGAGAATGGCCATGTGCCTCAACAAGAAAACGAAAAACTTTCCTGGCTCACCATTAGGAAGCCATTAGGAAGCAGTCTTAGAGCTAAAGGTTGCTGCTTGTAAATGTACCATTTTGCAGATCCCAGTCAGTTTCCAGGACTTGACAGTCTGCTCTTTTTGTGTTTAGAGGCAACATCTTCTCTTTTTACAGAGGGTCCATCCTTTTTTCTTACAAATTCTTCAAATAAATACACATTCTAGAATGATTTTTTTCTCCTTTAACCCTCTTATTTTGCCCTAATCTCTGTTTCATTGTCTAGTTGCTGGTTTCCTTCTTGTCTGGACCTTCAATCATTATTTGAACCTTATGGCATTACTCAAGTAGAAAGTTTAACCCATCTCAAGCATTGACTTCTGGGTATGCTAATACACTGCTTTTTCTGAGTGTCAATTTCAGAACCAAAAATATTTTATTTTTTAGTTTTATACAGTATAGGCTCAAATTATTTAGATCTGCTTAAGAAGGAAATGGTAACCCACTCCAGTATTCTTCCCTGGGAGATTCCATGGACAGAAGAGCCTAGTCGGCTACAGTCCATAAGGTTGCAAAGAGTTGGACACAACTGAACAACGAAATAACAAAAATAATACATGCATGTTGGTTTTTTTAATGACATAGTAACAAAAAAGAACTGAGCTCATGTTAAACCCCAGTTCCCTTCTCGATAGGCATGTGTGTGTGTGTGTGTGTGTGTGTGTGTGTGTGTGTGTGTGTGTGAGAGAGAGAGAGAGAGAGGGACGAAGATACAGAATTATTCCTCCAGAGATATTCAGTGCATACGCAAGGCTTTCTGTATTCTTTAACAGCAGTAGCATTCTGTACACTGTTCTTCACCTTGTTTTTTTTAACCTAAAAATCTATAGTAGTAATAATACTTCCTAGGGTTGCTGTAAGGATTAATCAGTTAATCCTCAGCTCATCCCTGGGCACTAAGTGAGACTTTTGTGAAACAAAATGAATACTCTCTTTAAAAACAAAATATCTAAAAAAAATAAAAAAAAAAAAAACAAAATTTCTAAGACTCTAAAGGATGTTATTTAAAATCAACACACCCCATCATTAATTTTTATTATTTCATATTCTTTTAAAATAATAGGTAATTAAACATATACTCCTACAATCAATAAAAACTTGCAATCTTGATTGTTTTTTTTTTAAATCATTTATGTAGAGCTTGTCATTAATGACTCAGCCTGTAAACTTGAAACTTCATATATTTAAAATGCAAATAGTCATAGTTTATATAATCTGTCCCTTGGTGTTGAGCATCTGTAATATTTATAAACTTTCACACTACTAAAATAAAGGAATCTTAAAATGAAGGGGGGAGCGGGTCTTAGAAGTCACATTTCCTAAACACAGATATATCCCACAACAGTCTGTATTACCTAACTTCCGCTGAGCACACCTAGTGAAACTCACTGCTTCAGAAGAGTTCATTTTGTGTTCCCATTTTGAATTGTTTTAATACAAAGTTCCTTATATTTAACCCCATCTCTTGCTTTTATCCATGTCAAATCCTAAAAGATGGTGCTGTGAAAGTGCTGCACTCAATATGCCAGCAAATTTGGAAAACTCAGCAGTGGACACAGGACTGGAAAATGTCAGTTTTCATTCCAATCCCAAAGAAAGGCAATGCCAAAGAATGCTCAAACTACTGCACAATTGCACTCATCTCACACGCTAGTAAAGTAATGCTCAAAATTCTACAAGCTAGGCTTCAACAATACGTGAACTGTAAACTTCCAGATGTTCAAGCTGGTTTTAGAAAAGGCAGAGGAACCAGACAAAATTGCCAACATCCACTGGATCATCGAAAAAGCAAGAGAGTTCCAGAAAAACATCTATTTCTGCTTTATTGACTATGCCAAAGCCTTTTACTGTGTGGGTCACAGTAAAGTGTGGAAAATTCTGAAAGAGATGGGAATTCCAGAGCATCTGACCTGCCTCTTGAGAAACCTGTATGCAGGTCAGGAACCAACAGTTAGAATTGGCATGGAACAATAGGCTGGTTCCAAATAGGAAAAGGAGTACGTCAGGGCTGTATATTGTCACCCTGCTTATGTAATTTATATGCAGAGTACATCATGAGAAATGCTGGGCTGGATGAAGCACAAGCTGGAATCAAGATTGCTGGGAGAAATATCAATAACCTCAGATATGCAGATGACACCACCCTTATGGCAGCAAATGAAGAAGAACTAAAGACCCTCTTGATGAAAGTGAAAGAGGAGAGTAAAAAAGTTGGCTTAAAGCTCAACATTCAGAAAACGAAGATCATGGCATCTGGTCACATCACTTCATGGGAAATGGATGGGGAAACCGTGGAAACAGTGTCAGACTTTATTTTGGGGGGCTCCAAAATCACTGCAGATGATGAATGCAGCCATGAAATAAAAAGATGCTTACTCCTTGGAAGGAAAGTTATGACCAACCTAGACAGCATATTCAGAGAAGGCAATGGCACCCCACTCCAATACTCTTGCCTGGAAAATCCCATGAATGGGGAGCGTGGTAGGCTGCCCTCTATAGGGTCACATAGAGTCGGAATGACTGAAGTGACTTAGCAGATAGCATATTGAAAAGCAGAGACATTGCTTTGCCAACAAAAGTCCGTCTAGTCAAGGCTATGGTTTTTCCAGTAGTCATGTATGGATGTGAGAGTTGGACTATAAAGAAAGCTGAGTGCCGAAGATGATGCTTTTGAACTGTGGTGTTAGAGAAGACTTTTGAGAGTCCCTTGGACTGCAAGGAGATCCAACCAGTCCATCCTAAAGGAAATCAGTCCTGAATGTTCATTGGAAGGACTAATGTTGAAGCTGAAACTCCAATACTTTGGCAACCCAATGTGAAGAATTAACTCATTTGGAAAGACCCTGATTCTGGGAAAGATTGAAGGCAAGAGGAGAAGGGGACAACAGAGGATGAGATGGTTGGATGGCATCACCAATTCAATGGACACGAGTTTGAGTAAACTCTAGCAGTTGGTGATGGACAGGGAGGCCTGGTGTGCTGCAATCCATGGGGTCGCAAAGAGTTGGACACGACTGAGTGATTGAACTGAACTGAGCTGAATTCTATCCCATCTTGCATTTCCCCTCTGGCCTCTAGATCTGAGCTCAAGTCTCACCCTGTGCCCTAACCCGTAGTCACCCATCCCAGCATGAACTCTTAAAATAAATTTCTAATTCTAATGGGACATCTCTTTAAAAGGTTTATAATATGCTTAGTTTAGATGCTTTTATATTTGTGTAAAATGTCAAACAGTTACATTTGCTAGCTGAGCAAATGTAAAACAAACCTGTAAGTTTACTTCTGATAGGTACCATGGGCAAACTAGACTGAATTTCTGAAACAAAGTCAAATTAATAAACCATCAGCTAAACAAAGTTCCATAGAGACCTGGAAGCTATCAGTTAATGACTCAGATAAGAACAAATGTGTTACATAGTGACTACAACATATCAGAAAAATGTGAAAACTAGATGTTATACTTTGTTTTTCTGATATTTTTGTACAAGAATTTTTAACTTTGGAAACTCCAGAGAAGTTTAAGTGAATACTGAAATGGCAATTGAATAATTCCAAATTTCACCAAGAAAAGCTGAAAATAAAGCTTTCCTAGGATTTAAATGTAAATGTTATCTTGGGACAATATAAGCACAATTGTAATAAAATGGTGATTGGGAACTGGATGCATTGAATATGAGGTCCCATAGCTGAATTACAGACTCCATGAGGCCTTAGAACTGGCGTTCTTTATCTCTGGGATAGCCCTTTTACCTAGCAACAGAGCCTGGCCCGTTGTAGGCATTAAAACAAACAAACAAAATTCCAGTTAAAAATAAGACAGACACTTCCCCTGGTGGTCCAGTGGTTAAGAATTCGCCTGCCAGTACAGAGGACATGGATTCAACCTGTGGTCTGGGAGGATCCTGCATGCCACCAGACAACAAAGCCCTGAGTCCAGAGCCTGTGCTCCTCAGCAAGAGAAGCCCCCCACACTGAGAAGACCATGCGTGGAACGAGTAGCCCCTGCTTCCAACAGCTAGAGAAAGTCCATGTGCAGCAACGAGGACCCAGCACAGCCATAAACAAATACAAAATTTAAAACTAAGGCATCATTATGCTGAAAGATATAAATGTAAGCATGAATATCTACTCCATATTCAGCCTGTAATAAATCGATAATTAATCCTGAGAACAAAGGCTAAATCATTTCAACCGCAAAGTTCCCATTTTACTGAGACATACAAATGCTGAAAGAATTCATCACTAGCAGACCCATGCTTTAAGAAATATTAAAGGCAAAAAAAAATATTCAGGCAAAAGAAAATAGATACCAGATTGAAATATAGACCTAAACAAAGGAATAAAAAGCACTGGAAACTGTAACCACATGGGTATATTCTATGATTTTTTTCCCTAATTATTTAAATATTTTTAAATGATAATTGAATGTTTAAACAAATATAATTAAAATGTATGGCACAAATAGCATTTAAACATCACTAGGGGGAAAAGGTCATTTTATAATGATAAAGAGCTTAATTCATCTGGAGGACATGCCGTCATAAATGTTTATGCTCTTAATAACAGAATTTCAAAATATATGAAACAAAAACTAATAGAACCACATGGAGAAATCAAATCTACCAATATAGTCAGAGATTTCTACATCCCTCTCTCAATAACTAATAGTACAAGTAGACAGAAAATCAAGGAAGATATAGAATGGAACAGCACTATCAATTTGATTTAACTGACATTTATAGAATTCCTCAATTTTTCAAGCAGTGGCAAAAATAATTTTTTCAATTGCACATGGAGCATTTAACAGACCATATTCATGACTAAAAAATGTGTCAATAAATTTTAAAGGATTCAAGTCATACAAAGTATGTTCTCTGACTACAATAGAATTAAACTAGAAATCAATAGCAGAAAGATCTCTGGAAAATCTTCAAATATTTGAAATAAAATAACATACTTCTAAATAATCCTTAAGTCAAAGAAGAAATCAAAAGGGAAACTAGAAAGTGTTTTAAACTGAATAAAAATTAAAACATAATTTAGCAGGAAAGGTATAGCACTAAGGGCTTCCTAGGTGGCACAGTGGTAAAGAATCTGCCTGCCAATGCAGGAGACGCAGGAGACTCGGAAAACTCAGATTTGATCCCTGGAGCAGGGCATGGCAACCCACTCCAGTATTCAGAATTCCATGCAGAGTAGTCTGGAGCGCTATAGTCCACGGGGTCACAAAGAGTCAGACACAACTGATCATGCATGCCTGCACGCGCGCGTGCACACGCACACACACAAACACACACACACACTATAGCACTTAACACCTATATTTTTAAAAAGAAAAAATACCAAATCACTGATCCAGCTTCTACCTTAAGGAATTAGAAAAAAGAAAATGAATGAAAACTATAGTAAGCAGAAGAAAGGAAATAAGATTATAGAAGAAATAAAATAGAAAGTATGAAAACAATAAAGAATATCAATGAAATTAATATACAAAAGTCAGTTGTATTTCTATATATTATCAATGATCAACTGGTATTTAAATTAAAAAAAAAACTTTTAACCATGTCAAAACCATATGAAATACTTCAAAACAGATCTAACTAAATATGTGCAAGAATTCTATAGTAAAATCACTATATTGTACACCTATAACTTATATAATATTGTAGAGCAGCTGCAAAGATCCCTTGGAGAAGGGAATGGCAACCCACTCCAGTATTCTTGCCTGGACAATCCCATGGACAGAGAAGCCTGGCAGACTACAGTCCATGGGGTTACAGAGCTGGACAAGACTGAGCGACTAACACCTTCACACAGCAGTTTTAATTCAGTTTTTAAAAAGCTATACTATTAAATGCGAGCATATTATTTTTAAAAAGCACTAGACAAAATATAATAATCTAATTAAGTAGCCCTCTGTAATAAAGGAACCAAAAGTATCAGGATAGTAAAAAGATTTGCTTAAAACCAATTTGTTAAAAAATAAAAACAAACAAAAAAACACTACAAAACACTGCCAAGAGAAGTTAAAGGACACCTAAATAAATGGAGAGATATCTCATCATGATTTAAAACACTTGATGTTCTTAAGAGACCAGTTCTCCAAAAACTGAGCTACGAATTCAATGCAGTCCCAATCAAAATCCCAGCAAGAGATAAAACATGAATGACTCTTGTACACAGTATGCTAAGTGAAAGAAGATAGACACAAAAAGGCAAATATTGTATGATTTCATTCACATGAAATGTCCATGAGAGGCAAATCCATAGAAACAGGGAGTAGATTAGTGGTTACTTGGAGAAGGAAATGGCAACCCACTCCAGTGTTGTTGCCTGGAGAATCCCAGAGACGGGGGAGCCTGGCCACCGTCTATTGGGTCGCACACAGAGTCAGACACGACTAAAGTGACTTAGCAGCAGCAGCAGGAACTGGTGGGAGAGTAATGGAGAATGATAGCTAAAGAATACAAGGTTGCTTTTAGGGGTGATAAAAAGGTTCTGGAATTAAACAAACAATGGTGATGGTTGCACAACTTATACACTTTAGAATGGTTAAAATGGTTAATTTTATGTGATGTGAATTTTACCTCCATTTAGAAAAATCTACTTAATAAAATCCAGCAGGCATTTTTATAGTAATTGACAAGTTGATTCTAAAATTCATGTGGAAATACAAAAGACATGACATAGCCAAAACAACTTTGAAAAAGTAGAACAAATTTAGGAGGCTAACTCTACCTGATTTAAATGCTTATTATAAAGGTACAGTATTCAAGACAGTGTGGTACTGAAGTAAAGACAGACAGATAAATCAATACAAAATAGAGAGTGCAGAAATAGACCCACATATAAACAGACAACTGCTTGTCAACAAAGTTGCAAAAGGAAATTTAATGAAGGATTGTCATTTCAACAAATGGTGCTGAAATAATCAGATATCCACATACAATAATAATAGTAATGGTAAAGTTCTATCCATACTTGCACCATATAAAAAAATTAACTCAAAATTGATAATTGGCCTAAATGTAAAACCTAAAACTACAAAGCTTCCAGAAGATTTGTTATTGTTGTTCATTTGCTAAGTTGTGTCCAATTCGTTGTGACCCCATGGACTGCAGCATGCCAGTCTCCTCTGTCCTTCACTTTCTCCCACAGTTTGCTCAAACTCTTTCTTTTTTTTAATTTTTATTTTTACTTTATTTTACTTTACAATACTGTATTGGTTTTGCCATACATTGACATGAATCCGCCACTGGTGTACATGAGTTCCCAATCCCGAACCCCCCTCCCTCCTCCCACCCCATATCATCTCTCTGGATCATCCCCATTCACCAGCCCCAAGCATTCTGTATCCTGTATCGAACATAGACTGGCGATTCATTTCTTACATGATAGTATACATGTTTCAATGCCATTCTCCCAAATCATTCCACCCTCTCCCTCTCCCTCTCCCTCTCCCTCAGAGTCCAAATTCTTGTCTATTGAGTTGCTGATGCTATCTGACCATCTCATCCTCTGCCACTCTCTTCTCCTTTTGCCTTCGATCTTTCCCAGCATCAGGGTCTTTTCCAATGAGTCTGCTCTTTGTATCAAGTGGCCAAAGTACTGGAGCTTCAGTTTCAGCTTTAGCATTAGTCCTTCCAATGAATATTCAGGGTTGAATTCCTTTCAGAATGACTGGTTTGATCTCCTTGCAGTCCAGGAAACCCAAGAGTCTTCTCCAACACCACAGTTCAAAGCATCAGTTCTTTGGTACTCAGCCTTCTTTATGGTCCAGCTCTCATACATTTGTACATGACTACTGGAAAAACCATAGCTTTGACTATACAGACATTTGTCAGCAAAGCGATGTCTCTGCTTTTTAATATACTGTCTAGGTTAGTCATAGCTTTCCTTCTAGAAGATAACATTGGACAAAATCTTTCTGATCTTAGGCAAAGATTTCTTATATACAACACTACAATCACAACTCATAAAGAAAAATACTAATATATTGGACTTAAAATTTAAAAATTCTGCTCTTTGAAGGATATTGTTAAGAGATTTAAAGGATGAACCATGAATTGGGAAAAAAATATTTGCAAAGCATACATTTAATAAAAGATTTGTGTCAGAAGATAAAGAACTCAAAGAAAGAAGTTGACCTGCAGAAAAGGAGTGAAATTGAGAAGCAAATGAGTCTTGGCAGTGTTCTGCCTTCAACTGTGGGTTGCCCTGAGATACAGCTAGACTGGAGTCTTTCCTACAGTTTGGTTACATGAGTCAATGTGTGTGTGTGTGTGTGTGTCTGTGTGTGTGCACATGCACATGCTCAGTTGTGTCCGACTGAAGTGACTCAGCACACACAAAGTTCTCCTTAGCTCTGAGAGGAGTGTGAATGCCTGCTCAGTCGTGTCTGACTCTTCGTGACCCCATGGACTCTAGCCCACCAGGCTCTGCTGTCCATGGAATTCTCCAGGCAAGGACAGGGAGTGGGTTACCATTCCTTCCTCCAGGGGATCATCCTGACCCAGGGATCAAAACTTCCTCTCTTGTATCTCCTATATTGGCAGTCAGATTCTTTCCCACTACTGCCACTTGGAAAGCCCTGACATGAGTCAGTAAGGTATCCCTTCTGTCTAAGTAGGTCTGAGTAAGTTTCTCATTCCTTGCAACCAAAAGTACATCTTTAATATGAATCATTTAGAGGAATGGAAATATGAGAGAGGAAGCAGAAGAAGGAATATAAGAATGATGTTCTGTAAGAGTAACTGTTGAGAAACAAAAGATTCATTGTGATCACAAGGAACTCGTGGTATAGGGCCATGTACATGGCCATGAGTTCATATCTTACTATTTATTGAAAAATTTAAGGCACACATTTCAATTCAAGAAATCGACCTGGTTGTCAAATGGTTAGGACTCTGTACCTCTACTGCAGGGGGCACAGGTTCCATCCCTGGCTGGAGAACTAAAGTGTTGCCAAGAAATAGTGTAAAGAAAAAGGAAAAAATTGACTGCTAGATATCTATCCTAGAAGAATACTGGTACCTGTGCACAAGGGTAAATGTATAAGGGTATTCACCACAACTTCACTGTAATAACCAACAATTACAAGCAACTAAACTGTCCATCAGAAGAAGAATATTAAATAATCCATTATAGATCCACATCATGGATTACCTGGCAGCAGCTTAACAGAATAAGATAAATCCATAATGTACTGCCATGGAAAAGAGCTCTAAGACAAGTTGTTATGTGACACAAGCAAATTGCATTCTTTAGCATGTTTAAAACATAAAACATACAAAGCAAACCTCTATATTCCTATAGATGGATATACATGTAGGTAAATGTATAGAAGAGAACCAGAAGGTTTCACTGTCAACTGATAATTGAATTCACTTCTAGTGGAGAAGGCGATGGCACCTCACTCTAGTACTCTTGCCTGGAAAATCCCATGGATGGAGGAGCCTGGTAGGCTGCAGTCCATGGGGTCGCTAAGAGTCAGACACGACTGAGCAACTTCCCTTTCACTTTTCACTTTCATTGATTGGAGAAGGAAATGGCAACTCACTCCAGTGTTCTTGCCTGCAGAATCTCAGGGACAGGGGAGCCTGGTGGGCTGCCGTCTATGGGGTCACCCAGAGTCGGACACGACTGAAGTGACTTAGCAACAGCAAAAGGAGGCTTTTAGTTTGCTTTTTTGAAAATAATTACAGTTTTGTTTAAAAGTATTTATCAGCTTGCCTGTTTTGTTTGAAGTTTTTACACATGAGTAAATTCACTGCTGCTGCTGCTGCTTTTAATTAAAACAAATGAAAGAGGATGAATAAGTTTTACTGTGCATAGTGTACTAGCTATTATGTAAAATAGGTAAGGTCCATACCAAGTGGAAAAGCCTAAATACACACAATTTTAGAGTCCCTATGTGAGGGTCCTGCGTATCTAACATCCAATAATAAAATGAACAAATAGTACTAAGAAAGACAATCTTTCCAAAGGTCAATTAGGAGAGACTATAAGGAACATGAAATGTTTTAAATTTATGAAAGGAGTATCTGACTTTCTAATGGATTGTTTTTAAGACATTCAACTACAGGTTGTAAACAGTGCATTTCCCCGTGGGAAAAAAGTTTAGATTTTCTAGTTAAGTCACAAAACCTACTGTATTAGTGTTCTTTGAAAGGAAGCATGGGAAAACTCTGGAAATGAAGGCCAAAATGTATTGACTATCAGGGAGAGGCTCACAGAATCTAAGGATCCATGAAACATCAGTCCTCAGGAAGAACAAGAACCAAGACAGCTCTCAGATCTAAGCTACTGGTACACAGCTGAGCCATCAGGCTTCCCTAGAAATCAGAGTCTTGTACCACATGACAGAAATACACCAAAGCAATGGCAAGTCCTCGAGTCTCTTTCAGCCTCCCACATACCCAGCAAGGCCCATTCAGGTCTTGAGAATTTCGAGGTTCTGAAGACTTTCTGAGTTGACATTCCAGCTGTGTTACTTGCCTACCATATGACTCTGAACAAGTTATTTAACCATCATTATCCGGGAGTTGGTAATGGACAGGGAGGCCTGGTGTGCTGCAATTCATGGGGTCACAAAGAGTCGGACACGACTGAGTGACTGAGCTGAACTGAACTGATCCTCATCTAGGGGCTTCCCTGGTGGCTCAGATAGTAAAGAATCTGCCTGCAATGCAGGAGACCTGGGTTTGATCCCTGGGTCAGGAAGATGCCCTGGAGAAGGCAACCCACTCCAGTATTCTTGCCTGGAGAATATCACAAAGAAGCCTGGGGGGCTATAGTCCATGAGGTTGCAAAGAGTCAGACACATCTGAGTGACTAACATTTCATACTTCACACTTCACACTTCACATCCTCATCTATAAAAATAGGGGTAAAACTGTATCTAGCTCCTAGAACTCTTGAGCGGATTAACTTATAAAATACATCTAAAATTATTAATCTAGAGTATTCAGTTAGCACTGGCTATTACTACTTCCTATTCATAAACAGAAATATATCAAAATGTTAAGTACTCTTAACAGTGGATGTATGAAGGGTTCTTCTCTCTTTTTATCAAGTTTCTCTAATGAGAATGTTTTATTCTAACTGTAAAAAGAAATATTTTAAATCTGCATTGTAATAATCTAATGATTAGAATTATAGTATGATCTGCTATTCAAAATAGATACTTTTATGATCGATCAACAATATTTGGATGTCTTTACAAGAGTTTAAGAACAATGTGAAATTTTATCTATGGAAGTTAGTAAACTTTTTGCCTCCAAAGAAAAAGATAACACAGTTCTTTAATTAGAACTGTCTTAGTTCAACAGACTCAAGTGAATTTCTTGTTCATTTGTATATCTCCTTGTTTGGCTCTCTTTTCATACAGTCATTATTCGTGATGCTTCTGTCTTGGTCTTGAACAAATAAACAGCAGAATCTTTAAAAATACTGGACTGTCTGTCCTGGCAAGAAATTCATCCCAAATGACTGAAACCAAAAGGTCACAAGATGTTTCCCTTCATTTTGTCATTTGATCTTAGATATGCTGCTCTCAAAACACAAGCTACAATAAGTAGCTATTTAGAGACAAGACAGCCCAAATCTATCATTTAAAAGAGGAAATAAGTGGTGAGGACATTGCATTCTTAAACTAGAACTTCTGAACTGAAAACTTTGTGTTTGTTTAGAATAATTCCACACGACAAGGAATCAGTGAGAGAACAATCTCCAGTCAGTGGTGGCAAATACTGTAAGCTGGCTCCCTGACCAGCCATTTCACCACCTTTCCATCCAGCCTTCTCTACTAGCATGCTGACTGGGAAGAAAGATACTTCTTTCCTGTACTTGGCCAATGGAAGCTGGGTGGCCATGCAATCCAGTTCTGGCCAATGCAGTGTAAACAGAACCTCTGCTTAAGGTTTTTAGAAAAGTTTTTTAAAGAACTGGGCTGACAACTTCCCTTTCACTTTGCCCTTCCTTCTTCTCCCTTCTTCCCCCTTGCAACTAACACGGTGTCTGAAGTGAAGCTATCTTTCAACCATGAAAATAAGAGCCACGTGAAGACACTGCTAAGCCACCACCTTGATCTGGAAGCTTGTCCCCAGATATACTGTTGTTTGAGGCAAATAAACCCCTTAAATGATTAAGCCTCTCTTCCTTGCATTTTTGGTTGCTTGCAGGCAAACACATTTACATCTGATCAAATATAATATACCAACGAAAATAAATTAATCTCTGACATTAGTAACTTATTTTTTGAGAGACTATAAAGGACCTAAGAAAGATGTTTTATTGAATTACACTAGGATAATGCCTGAGAAACTTGATTAACATGATGTACAATGTGAATTTTGCATTCCTGAGCTTATCATTAACTTAGTGGGAAAAAAAAATGTTAACATTTTTAAAAAATTCATTTTCAGGGAGAATATATAAAGAGAGTATCAGTGAAATACTGGCATGTGAATATGCAATACAGTCTCTGTAGTTGTATATTCCTAAAGAAATTAAAAACATTCTTCACTATTAAGTTGAAATATCACAACTTAACAATTACATTACATTTCCATTCTGGGGCTGGGGTGGGGTAGGTGAAGTAAGATAACTAGGGTAACTCTCGGAACCAAATAGAGTTACCAAATAGAGCTCAACCACTCCCTTCCCCAAACCTCTGCCCTTGAGATGATGTGAATTTTGGAGATAGCTAGCTCTTGGTTATTTGTCTAATTTTTTAAATCAAAATGACATCATTGGACCTTAAACTGGAGAAATTTTTTCCTATCTGGATTAGGTCAATCTCTTCAAAAGGAAAGAGGCTTATGAATTAGCAAGGTTTAGTTGCCATGAAAGTCTCGGAGTCCACATACAGGGTATATACTTGAAGACATGTAGAGATCTACAAAATTAGTGCTCTCACCCCCTTGGGATGAGTATGGGGTTGGTCATTACATGTATATTTTTAAGTACAGAGTTCCATTGGAGTTAGTCAAGGGTGACCATGAGGAAAAAAATAAATGAGGAAAAAATGATCTTGCAAATCCACCCACCACCTCCCCACACCTTCTCCCATTTGATCCAGAGCTGCTGTGCTTTAGGTTCTTCTATTTAAGGGGTTTTGGAGTAAGTTTTCATTTGTAGCAAGTTTATATTGCTTAAAAAAATTACTGGGTTAAGATATATCCTAATGCCTATTTACAGATACAAACATATTACTTGGAAGTGAGTGCATTCTAAGTCGCTTCAGTCATGTCTGACTCTTTGTGACTCTATGGACTGTAGCCTGCCAGGCTCCTCTGTCCATGGGATTCTCCAGGCAAGAATATTGGAGTGGGTTGCCATGCCCTCCTCCAGGGGATCTTCCTGACCTGGTGATTGAACCACTTTTCCTGCAGCTCCTCATTGCAGGTGGATTCTTTACCACCAAGCCATGGGGGAAGCCCATATTACTTGGGAGAGGTAACATTAATTCATCAGCATCCCCATACACATTAAAATTCAGCTGAGCTAGTGAATTAGAGCAGCGGACCATCTTGGAACTATTTATTTGACTCTCAGGTTGCTAATTCTTCAATTATTAATACATTAATTTAAAAATACTAGTGCAATCAGTGAACCTATATTTACACCCCAACAAGTGTCTCATCAATTAGTCACTTAATAGTTTCACAAATGTGGGCAAGTTAACATCTTTAGTCTGTTACAATGGAGCTACCACCTCACCAATTATCTGAACATTTGTGAAGCACCTAGAAGCACAGAAAACCTCTGATCTCAGGTATCCTGCGTAACTAGTACTGTCAACTTCTGGAGCAATGGAATAGTCATCAGATTTTTTTTTCCAGATTCTGCATTTAACTCTGCTGAAGTTTTCTGGACCTCTCTCAACTCTTACTGCTATACTTAGAACAGCTATTTTAGGGAAAATATATATATTTTTAATTCCCAAATCTAAGCCCTTAGCCAGTTTTTATTGCTATCCTGCCTGATCATTGCACAGGGACTCTAGAGAAATAGGACACTGAGCTCTTTCGAGGGAAATGCACATTTGTTATTCTTCTGAATAGACTTTCTGCCTGAGATTTATCTCCTACTCTGTGAGCTGGGCCAGACAAGATAGAAACCACAAATATGTCTTCCCCTTAGGCCCAGAGCAGAGCCAGACCAGCTTTTCTCGTAAGCTCAGAGCTCTGAGAGTGAAGTCATGGACTGGGAAGAAAGCAAACCCTCTTCAAGTTCCACAGGGGGAGAGGGAAGATGACTCAGCACAGGAGAAGGAGTATGTGGATGCCTTTGTTCCTCCAGAATGGCAGCCGCATTGTGCTCCTCTCATCTTTGATGTGTCCGTTAATGCAGGCTAGAGCGTGATGTTAGACTAGGGTGGGGGACCTCTGGTCAACAAGCCCTTTCAAGGCCAGCTCTAGTCTCAGCTCCCTGAGAACCACAGTTCAGGTTCATCCTTCCCTCCCAGGAAGTCTCTTACCTCTTACTATTGTAGTCATAGCTCTTTGAGGGCAACTTTTATTTTTATAAATAACTTTTCTCCTTAGGTAGATTATACATGCTTTGAGGGGACAGGATGGAAAGATTAGTAGCAGATTAAAAGACCACAGGCACTAGGGGACGTGTGGTCTGGTGGACTAGGTGGTCCAGTGGTAAAGGCTCTGTGCTTCCATTGCAGGGGCCGCAGGTTCAATTCCTGTTTGGGAAACTAAGATCCCTGCCTGCTTCATGGTGCAGCCAAAAAATTAAATTAAAAAATAAAAGACAACAAGTACTAGTTAAATGTTTATAATCGATAATCAAGGAAGGATAAGGACTTGATAAAAAGGGATACCTTTGCCTGAATTAGATGGAATTTGGAAGCTCTCTTCTAAATCAAGAAATGTCCAAACAGAATGTCTGGAGGCCTCACCAAATTAGGAAAGTGAGTCTGGAAGCACTAGGACAATGAGGCACCACCAGAAGAGGAGGCGGATTTGGAGGCGAGGGGTAAGGTCAGCATTGCAGACACAGCAGGGATGACCACAAACAGAAACTCCAACCAGGAGGAACCAATGTGTCAACTGGAGTCCAAGCCTGGGGAGCCTTTAGTGGTTAGATTCACATCTGAACCATTCCTCAGGGCCTCTTATGTGGCACTGGGGGATACCCACTGCAGGACTCTGGACCACTGCAATCTGTCTAGTGCAGAGCATGTGGAATACGTATTTGTTTATCTCTAAATAAAACTTGGTTTTTCTACACTGCAATTATTGAACTTGCAAGTGGAGTTCATGCCAATTTACCACACTATCAAATGGACAATTTTCTCCCATTTTGGCTCATCCCAAAGAACATGATTTTGGGGTAAAAAGCCCTGACACTTAAACTTTCTGAGCCTACTTCCCTCTTTTCTGAAATGAAAATATTTTTCACCTTAACAAATTTTTGCTTCTAACGCCTTACCAGGCATATACTAGACACTTTATGAATATTAGTTTCCTTCCTTTCTTTATGCCATAAGTGTATCTGGCAAGATGATTACCACCCAAGACATTAGTGCATGTTTAAGCTATAATAAATGTTTCCTGTAAGAAAGCAAAGGAAATAGCCTGAACTTTCAGAATCATTGAAAAAAACCCAAGAAGGCATTTAATTACTTCAGTCTTGCCCTTCTCCTTAAGCAGATGACCTACTATAAAAAGCAAACTATCTTTCAATTAAGCTCATTTTGTTTTACAATGTGTTCAGTTACATAAAATCAACTTCAGGAATTACTTTACTTTCCTCTAAGAAGGAAATAATCTTTCAAGGAGCATTTATTCTTTTTATTACCTTCTCCTGCACTATGATCCCTTTATATCATGCATAATTTGAATTTTAAATGCTTTTTTAAGCAATTTAAAATGGTATTTTCACTGGCTAATATTTGTAAACTTGAAAGTTAGTAGATTTTGCCTATATTGATACATATTTCCAAATACCCTTTTAAATATTCTTCAAAGGACTCTTAGCACATCAAAAGGATATGTAAGTGATTTTTAAAACAAACCTGAGAAAATCCACAATCAACTATTTGCATTAGTCCTGAAAAACACACACATAAACTCATCACTTTCCTATATATAATATGATCACCTTTTTGGTACAGTTAACATATGGATGAAATTAATTATAAATACATCATTATATTAAGAAAGAAAACGTCTATTCAAGTAAAAGTTACTACTTACTGATCAGTAACAACCATTAGCAAATAAGAAAGCAATGTACTTCAAGTAAAAGTATTTATCAAGCATACCTTATGTGCCCAGCACTGCGCTAGGGCCTACAAACCTGGCTGTGAATAAGACCCCTTGTTGTCTTACTAGTTATATTGTATATTTAAGGATACATCAAATAATAGAATCATGTACATTTTTTTTACTGCATTAAAACACAAAATTAAATCAATATATTCTAAAATATTAACTTTGTCTTAGAAATAAACCAACAAAGCTAGAGGTTTGAGCCAAAATGGAAACTCAGCTGTAACAGCTACTGGATTTATAGCCATTAAGCTATCTGGAAACTATTCTCTTCCTTTAAAATCCAAACTAGCTATAGAAAACCCTCTCACTCCCACAGGGTATATTAGCAATAGAAATTGAGATCGGAGGGTTGGAGAAGCAGAGACAGAATTCATACAAAGTGAAGCCATATGTACTAGATTGGATTATTATTCACAATTCTTCCCTCCATCCCTCAGCCATGTAAACCTACAGCACACTAGAGTGGATCAGTGTATTTCCTCACTCTATTGAAGTTGTGCCATGTAATTTGCTCTGGTCAATGGGATGACAGTGAACATGACATGCACAAAGGACCTAAATGCCCTTGCATTCTTTGGCTCAGTCTTTAGCACTCCTATGATTGCCATGAAGCGGCTTGTGCCAGTTAGCTGCTCCCCATCAGTGTGGGCCCCAGAGTAAGATACCCAGGCTGTCCTACATTTGACCTAAAGCCAAGAGCTAAGACAAGGTGAACTGTGACCTAAACCAGAGCTGCCTCTGCCAACCTGCAGGCCTGTGAGAAAGAATATAAATGCTTCCTGTTAGAAGCCAGCGTTTCTGAGATCTTTGCAGGATTTTTAGAGCAATAACTAACGCACCAGTGCTGGATAAAATAAGTAGCACAAATACAGCAGTATGAGAAGCAGTATGAGGGCTTCATGCAATTGTAGACAATTGTGCAATTAGTATAAAACACCTAACAGAAGTAATAGACTACACCAATGATGGGAATCATGGGATGTAAGTGGGAGTCAGTGGAAGGTGCAGAAAAAGGGCCACAAATTAACTAAGCAAGTCTGGACATCATAGGCTTGCCTACTTACCAAGAGTTGGCATGTCCTAATGGCCAGTTGACAAAAACACACACCACAGTTGAATTTGCCTCTTGTTAAGAGCACAAAGCTTTATTTTCCATTCATGGTTTAAAATATTTTTATAGGTCAAAGACTTTGACTTAAGTAATTTAATAAAATGAAACTTTAATTTGTTATCAATATAACTTGAGAGGCAAGCACGATGATATTCTTCTTTGACTTAGTGACTAACAAAAGTAAAGAGGCTGACTTATTGTGTAAATTATATATCTGTCCCAAGAGGAGATTGAATGCTGTCACAGTAAGCTCTGTGGATAAAAATTTTGCAATAGTTCAAATAGAGAAAAGCAATGAAGAAATGATTCACTGCATAGCATACACCTTCTGTGTAGGACACAAAGGCAGGCAGAACTCCCACAGCATATTAGCCAACACCACGTTCAAACTGAGAAATGAAATTTAGTCTCAGTAAAATGAGGTCTATAACACTGCTGATCTGAAATTCTCTAGTTTGGTAATTAAGTTAGCATCTAATTTAAAATTTTGTTTTTGTTTTATAGTTATAATAAACACTTGAGGTAAAAGATTTTGCCTCGGTTAGCATCCTGTTGTTGTGAGTAACAGAGAACTCAAACGCAAACTCACTTAACTAGGAAAGAAAATTTATTTATTCATGTAGCAGAAAAGCCTTGGGGTTGTTTAGTGTCATGAGTGGCTTGATCCAGGGGTTCCAAAAATGTAATCAAAATTCAGTTTCTCTTCATTTCTTGGCTCAGCCTTCTGCTGTGTCAGCTTCATTCTTAAGATTCATGTGGTAGGCTCTGGCATCTCCAGGCTTACAATCATGTCCTTATTACTAGGGGTTTCTGTGGAAAGAGAAAGTAGACCCCATACAACTGCAGTATTTACTCTGGTTGAACCAATCACTAGAGACAAGGCCATATTTCCTGTAGCACAACCTGAAGCAGACAGATTGACAGTTTCCGGTGGGAGGTGGAGGTGGGGAAAAGTTTCCCCAAATAAAATCAGGGGTCCATTAGCAAAATAAGGGGTGACTTCGGTGGACAAGGAACACCAAGCATCCTCTGTAGCAGGGGTTGGCCTATGTACTATGTCCCACTGCCTGCTTTTATACAGCCACTGGCAGAGAACGGTTTCTACATTTTTGAATAGTTGGAGGAAAAAAATTAAAAGGAGACTATTTCATGAAATGTGAAAGTTACATGAGATTCAAATTTCACTGTCACCAAATATTGGATGAGAGCTACATGCATTCATTTTACGTTCTGTCTACAACTGCATTTCAGGACAGAAATGATATGGCCCTCAAAATCTAAAATACTTACTATCTGAGCCTGAAAGAAAAACTTTGCCAACTCTTGCTTTATAGGTTTATCCCCATAGGTTGATTCTAATACGTTGTAAATTAGCATTATTAATATGATATGTCAAGACTGAGGATCTTTAGCTATACATGTCCTTTTAAAGTAGATCAGTCTTGAGTTTGAGAACTTCAGTTTCATCTACAGGATACTGAATAGCAAAGATGTAACAACAATCGGAATTTCAGTTAAATAGAGAACACTGAAATAGACACTGCCCAGAAAGTGAGGATTCTGATAATGACAACCAGATTTTGAAATGCCCCTGTGACATCACTTCCGGATGTTTGTCCCCTTGGACACAGGCAGTGCTGTGCAGGAAACTTGAATCACATCAACTGAGACATTTTGTGCATCAGGGAGGAAGAGTATGGGTGATTGGCAGCTAAGCATTAAATGGTTTGAGACATGCCAGTTACATGTCTCCTATATCCAGTGTCGCTTCAAAGGAAATCACCATCATCTCTACTCACTACCCAGCTCTAAGCCCTTCACCCAGGGGTGGCCAACCCATAGCCAAGGCAAGGCCTAGGAATATTAAAAACCCTCAGAGATGAGCTGGGTTATTAGTTTCCTGTAATTGCCATGACAAATTACCTCAAGCTGGATGAGTTAAAACAGAAATGCATTCTCTCACAATTCTAGAGGCCAGAAGTCTGAAATTAAGGTGTTGGCAGGGTTGGTTCTTCTGGAGGCTCTGAGGGAGAATCTATTCCATGCTTCTCTCCTGGCTTCAGATGGCTGACGATTCCTGGCATTCCTTGGCATGTGGCCACCATCTAATCTCTGCCTCCATCTTCACAGGCCTTTACCCTCTCTGCGACCCTGTTTCTTCTCCTTCTTTGCCTCTCATAAGGATGCTCATGATTGGATTAGGGTTCACCTTATTCTAGGATGATTTCATCTCAATCAGTCAGTTCAGTCTCTCAGTCATGTCCAACTTTTTGCGATCCCATGAATCACAGCACACCATGTCTCCCTGTCCATCACCAACACCCAGAGTTCACTCAAACTCATGTCCATCGAGTCAGTGATGCCATCCAGCCATCTCTTCCTCCGTCATCCCCTTCTCCTCTTGCCCTCAATCCCTCCCAGCATCAGGGTCTTTTCCAATGAGTCAATTCTTCACATGAGGTGGCCAAGTATTGGAGTTTCAGCTTTAGCATCAGTCCTTTCAAAGATCACCCGGGACTGATCTCCTTTAGGATGGACTGGTTGGATCTCCTTGCAGTCCAAGGGACTCGCAAGAGTCTTCTCCAACACCACAGTTCAAAAGCATCAGTTCTTTGGCACTCAGCTTTCTTCACAGTCCAACTCTCACATCCATCCATGACCACTGGAAAACCCATAGCCTTGACTGGATGGACCTTTGCTAATAAAGTAATGTCTCTGCTTTTCAATATGCTGTCTAGGTTGGTCATGACTTTCCTTCCAAGGAGTAAGTGTCTTTCAATTTCATGGCTGCAATCACCATCTGCAGTGATTTTGGAGCCCCGCAAAATGAAGTCTGACACTGTTTCCACTGTTTCCCCATCTATTTGCCATGAAGTGATGGGACCACATGCCATGATCTTCATTTTCTGAATGTTGAGATTTAAGCCAACTTTTTCACTCTTCCCTTTCACTGTCATCAAGGGGTTTTTATTCCTCTTCACTTTCTGCCATAAGGGTGGTGTCATCTGTATATCTGAGGTTATTGATATTTCTCCCAGCAATCTTGATTCCAGCTTGTGCTTCATCCAGCCCAGCATTTCTCATGATGTACTCTGCATAGAAGTTAAATAAGCAGGGTGACAATATACAGCCTTGACGTACTCCTTTTCCTATTTGGAACCAGTCTGTTGTTCCATGTCCAGTTCTAACTGTTGCTTCCTGACATGCATACAGTCAGGAAGGTTTCTCAAGAGGCAGATCAGGTGGTCTGGCATTCCCATCTCTTTCAGAATTTTCCATAGCTGATTGTGATCCACAAAGTCAAAGGCTTTGGCATAGTCAATTAAGCAGAAAAATATGTTTTTCTGGAACTCTCTTGCTTTTCCATGATCCAGCGGATGTTGGCAACTTGATCTCTGGTTCCTCTGCCTTTTCTAAAACCAGCTTGAACATCAGGAAGTTCACGGTTCACATATTGCTGAAGCCTGGCTTGGAGAATTTTGAGCATTACTTTACTAGCATGTGAGATGAATGCAATTGTGTGGTAGTTTGAACATTCTTTGGCATTGCCTTTCTTTGGGATTGGAATGAAAACTGACATTTTCCAGTTCTGTGGCCACTGCTGAGTTTTCCAGATTTGCTGGCATATTGAGGGCAGCACTTTGACAGCATCATCTTTCAGGATTTGAAATAGCTTAACTGGAATTCCTTAACCTCCACTAGCTTTGTTCATAGTGATGCTCTCTAAGGCCCACTTGACTTCACATTCCAGGATGTCTGGCTTTAGGTGAGTGATCACACCATCATGATTATCTGGGTCATGAAGCTCTCTTTTTGTACAGTTCTTCTGTGTATTTTTGCCACCTCTTCTTAATATCTTCTGCTTCTGTTAGGTCCATACCATGTCTGTCCTTTACCGAGCCCATCTTTGCATGAAATGTTCCCTTGGTATCTCTAATTTTCTTGAAGAGATCTCTAGTCTTTCACATTCTGTTGTTTTCCTCTATTTCTTTGCATTGATCGCTGAGGAAGGCTTTATTATTTCTCTTTGCTATTCTTTGGAACTCTGCACTCAGATGCTTGTATCTTTCCTTTTCTCCTTTGTTTTTTGCTTCTCTTCTTTTCACAGCTATTTGTAAGGCCTCCCCAGACAGCCATTTTGCTTTTTTACATTTCTTTTCCATGGGGATGGTCTTGATCCCTGTCTCCTGTACAATGTTACTAACCTCCATCCATAGTTCGTCAGGCACTCTGTCTATCAGATCTAGTCTCTTAAATCTATTTCTCACTCCCACTGTATAATCACAAGGGATTTGATTTATGTCATACCTGAATAGTCTAGTGATTTTCCCCACTTTCTTCAATTTAAGTCTGAATTTAGCAATAAGGGGTTCATGATCTGAGCCACAGTCAGATCCCAGTCTTATTTTTGCTGACTGTACAGAGCTTCTCTATCTTTGGCTGCAAAGAATTAATCAATCTGATTTCAGTGTTGACCATCTGGTGATGTCCATGTGTAGAGTCTTCTCTTGTGTTGTTGGAAGAGGGTGTTTGCTATGACCAGTGCATTCTCTTGGCAAAACTCTATTAGCCTTTGCCCTGCTTCATTCCGTAATCCAAGGCCAAATTTGTCTGTTACTCCAGGTGTTTCTTGACTTCCTACTTTTGCATTCCAGTCCGCTATAATGAAAAGAACATATTTTGGGGGTGTTAGTTCTAAAGGGTCCTGTAGGTCTTCATCGACCTGTTCAACTTCAGCTTCTTCAGTGTTACTGGTTGGGGCATAGGCTTGGATTACCATGATATTGAATGGTTTGCCTTGAAAATGAACAGAGATCATTCTGTTGTTTTAGAGATTGTATCCAAGTACTGCATTTCAGACTCTTCTGTTGACCATGATGGTTACTCATCTCAATATCCATGCCTTAATCACATCTTCAAAAGCGATTATCTCAAAGAAGGTCACATTATGAGGTTCTGAGGGGACATGAATTCAGGGGGACACTACTCAACCAGTACATCCAGATGAAATAAAATCACGAATTTGAAATGGGAGGATAGAGATGAGGCGATTAATATTGGGAAGTGAAGATTCAAAGATGTCCTAGAAGGAAACAGGTCTCCCGCATTGTAGACAGACGCTTTACCATCTGAGCCACCAGGGAAGTCCAGAAGGAAACAAGGGCAAACCAAACTTACGAGCAAGCAGAGGCACTAAAAAAATCCAAAAGTATAGATACAGCAAAGGCTATGAGGGAGAGAAAAGGTACAAAGAAGACTGTAGGGAAGCCAGATGGTAGCAGAAAGAGAAGCAAAAAGACACTAAGAGAAGCAGAGATCAAGACTATGAGTCATATTAACACCAGGCCACTTAAAACTCTGTGTGACCACATGTAACTGTGTCTGTACTGCCTTGGGCATGTTCCAGAATCTGGACATCTATTGGTCTTAAGCTCCTTTGAGATTCTATCTCTCTTTTCATCAATTACATTTTTATAATCATCACCATTGCTAAACTTTGCTGAAAGATGTCCCTTTTACTTATCACCTAAAGAGCTTAATATCTTGAGTATGTTTAAGATAACTACTGAGCAAAATTTGTGTGGTACATGTTCATAGTGAGGTCCCAGTAAATCTAGTTAATTTTATCCCTTTATTTATTAATTTATTCATTAATTTATTAAAAATTCTTGAGTTAAAGAGCTCCCTAGATAATTATAAAAGATATCTGAGTCAAATTTACCCAGCTGATAACTGCAGTCAAAACATGATTATCAGCAGTCATCATGGCATGTGGATTAGTCAACATTTACTAGTCAACTTTTCCTAGTAACAATGCCCAAATCACAGTGACTTAGATAATAAAAGATATATTCATTGTTTATCAGTCATGGGTTTATGGCAATTATTTTTCTGCCACAAGTTTCTTCTTTAATATTCTCATAGCAAAGGGAGCAGAGAGGGTTGGCAAAAACACACAATGATGATCAACACTTCTATTTAGACATAGTGTAAGTTATATCTGCTCACACTGAATTTCAGGGAATTTGAACTTGGAACAAAGAGCTTTGGTTCAGTCTGCTGGCAATATTGAATATGGAACATGTAAACACAAAAGACATGGATGGTCTTTTCCTACTCACCCTGCATTTGTGACTCAAACAAAGCTATGCAGAAGCTGGAAATGAAGGAGATGTACAGAAAACAGCAGATGTGGAGAGAGTACCTAATGAGATTTCAAGTACTTGACTTCAGATACATTTGATATCAGCTGCATTGTCACCCTTGGTTCCCATGAACTATATCAACCCATGCCTTGGAAACCTTTTGTGTACATTTCCAGTCACATCTGATTGTGATACAACTGCTTTCACACAGGCTTCCACCCTTTTTTTTTTTTTTTTTAGCATCTCACTTGAGAGTGGACACATACTCTTGTTTCCTGTGCAGGATTTCTCCGGACCAGTGGTATAGGGCAACACGGGAGCCCGCTGGGACTGATGCAACACACCCAGAAGTACAAACCAGCAGTGAGAGGCAATGCTTCTCTTCTCACCTAGTCCCTGTGACAGTGGTCTGCAGAATGTCTCAGCAGGAACAAGTACCAATCAGTCACCTAATAATGCAGCCTTTCTCTCCTTCCCTGGTTCACTTTCTTTCATCCCTCTTTTCTGCTTCCTTGAATCACATCCCAAATAAACTACTTACATGTAACTCTAGAACTAGGCTCTGCTTTGGGGAAAACCCAGAATAAACAAGTTGACACCAGAAGTAGCCATTGAAAGAAAGCCCTCAAGACAAGATTCTAAACCTGGATCACCCACTGGTCATGCAGCAAGAAGAACCTCATTGTTGGTAGTATGTGAGATGGTTATAATCTCTGGCAACAATGGCTTCATAAACTGTAATCGTCCCTGTTGGATTGGAATGTGGTGGAAGTAGAAGGCGTAGCCTGGGTTATGTGGTAATTTGGGACTGGAACAGATGGCAATAGTAATTACAAAAATTATAGAACGGTTTGGCTTCTGTTAACTGCTTTTAAAGTCTTGATAAAAGAAAACATATTCATGTAATTCAAATATAATGCAAAGTCCACTATAAAAATAAAAAGTCTTCCAGGTCAGTGTCTTTTCCATAATTGGTGCTGGATCTACTAGACATCCATGTGGAAAAGGTGAACTTTGACCTCTTACTTCACACTATATTCCAAAAGTAATTCTAGATGGATCATGGACCTAAATGTAAATATTAAAACAATGAGGTTTTAAGCACCAGGAACTCTACTCAATATTCTGTAATGACCTAAATGGGAAAAGAATCTAAAAAAGAGTGGACATATGTATATCTATAACTGATTCACCTTGCTGTACATCTGAAACTAATACAATGTTGTAAACAACTATACTCCAATAAAAAATTAAGAAAAAAAATAAAGCTTTTAGAAGAAAATAAAGGAGAACATATTCATGGCCCTGGAGTTAAAGAGAACTCAGAGAGCGTTAACTATAAAAGACTATCGATAAATCGGACTTCATTAAAACAAAGAACTTCTGTTCATCAAGATACCATTAAGAGAGTTTTTCAGAAGCAAGCCAAGGACTTGGAGTATGTATTCAACAAAGTATGTAGATTCAGAAACATACAGGATTCTTACAAATCAATAAGAAAAAAAATAAACTCATATAGCTGGATTTTTAAAAACTGCCTCCATTTGGTATATATGCACAATGGAATACCACTCAGTCATAAAAAAGCATGAAATAATGCCATTTGCAACAACACGGATGGACCCAGAGATTATCATGCTAAGTAAGTCAGACAGAGAAGGACAAAGACTATATGATGTCATTTATGTGTGGAATCCAAAATATGACACAAATGAATTTATGTGTGAAACAGAAACGGACACATAGACAGGGGGAATGAACATGGCTACCGAAGGGGAAGGGAAGTAGGGGAGGGATAAACTAGGAGTTTGGGATTAGAAGATTACCAGCTACTGTATGTAAAATAGATAAACAACAAGGTCCTGCTGTTTATTACAAGGAACTAGATTCAATATCCCATAATAAGCCACAATGGGAAGGAGTATGAAAAGGACTACTATACGTATATATACTGAATCACTGCGCTATACACGAGAAGCTATGGAAACTAACACAACTATACTTCAATTGAAAGAAATCTGTCTCCAAAACACTTTTTACAAGGGTAAACAAATGGCAAAAAGCATATGAAAGGGTGATTAATGTCATTATTCATCAAGGAAATGCACATTAAAAACCTACAATTTAATACAACTACACTCCCACAAGAATGACTTAGAAGAAGAGAACTGTTGGTATGAAGTAAATACCTGGTAAGGATGTGCAGCAACTGGAATTTGTTACTGGTGGGGCATTTAAATCAGTACAACAACTTTGGGAAACTGCTTGGCACTATTTAACTAAAGTTATTGTACATATGGTCCAAAAACTAAGCAATTCTATTCTGGGAAAATTGTACTCCCAAAAGAAATGAACATTCATGTTCACCAAGAGTCATATGAAAGAATGCACATAGCAGTTTTATCATAATAACACAAACTGGAAGTAACCCAAATATCCATCAATAAGAGTGTGGATAAACGAACTATGTTGACTATGGAATGCCAAACAGCAATGAACAAGAGCAACTGCTTCCCACAACGACATGGATACACCTCACAGACATAATGACGAACTGAAGGACAAACCACAAATCCATTTATACAAAGTAGATAGGAAAAATGCACTTGTGATGAGAGAGATCAAACAGTGATAACCTTGTGGGGAAAATGTTGATTGGGTGGGGGCATGAAGATGCCTTTTAGGGTGTTGGAGATGGTCTGTATCCTGATTGGGGAACAGTTATAGAAGTGTATGTAAATTTAAATGTATAGCAAGCTTTACCTCTAGTATGTATCTACTTTGTTGTATATAAATTGTACTGGGCTTCCCTGGTAGCTCAGCAGTAAAGAATCTGCCTGCCATGCAGGAAGATCCCCTGGAGAAGGGAATGGCTACCCACTCCAGTATTCTTGCCTGCAAAAGCCCATGGACAAAGGAGCCTGGTGGGCTACAGTCCATGAGGTTGCAGAGTCAGACATGACTTAGCGACTAAGCAACAACCATATAAATTATACCTTGATAAAAAATAAAGTAAATAAAAGGAGACAGAGGAAAAAATTTTAAATGACCCTCATTTCCTATAGCTGTAGGGCAAAGTATGGTTATAAAATCAGGCCCCAGATTTAACAGGAAAGGTGGCAAAACTGCAAAGGAGAGTGAAGGCACAACTTCAAAAGTCTTCTATGCCAAAGTCAGGGCCCTACTAGGGAAAGCTGTACCCTGACATCTGGGATAGTGACATTTGGGTGGATACACCAAAATATCTTAAATCCCCAAATTTCCATGAAACTTCTGCCAGAAGCAGCAATCCTTTCCCCTTTGCTAGAGAAAAATTCACAATGGCTGGAAGCTTTGCAAAAGCCTCACCTGAGTCAGGCCTTTTGTAAGACAATGCTTTGTCTATTTAAGATCTGCCACCACAACCTTCACTGCCTCAGGAATAACAAGGGTTTACTGGGAAAAAAACATTTCCTACTCTGGGAGGAAATAGCTTATACAGTCAAAACAATCACAGGACCAGAATAATAAGTGCTGGCAAGAAGTGGAAGAATACGTGTGGGAATGTATCTTGACAGTGGTCAATCAGGGTGACAGTAAGGGCAAAGAATATAAATCTCTAAATCTGCATAGTGGAGAACTCGTCCACACTGGAGCACTCTCCTGTGTCCTGGGGTTATGCCTTCTGCAAAGGAAATCTGGAGTTACCCTAACATGCTTCTGAGATGGGCTCTTAAATTGTGGCCAGCGAGATGTCTTGCTGTAAGCAAGGTCAAGATGCCAGAACTGCTTTCACTGAATAGTGAATAAGAGATCATAAAACTCAGGGGGGATGAAAATGTTAAGGTAGATTTACCACACTTCTTACAAATGATTCGAGAATCCACTATCTGACCATCCTCCACAGGAAGTCCTAAAGGACACTTACTTCACTGAAGGGATAAGAAACACATCAAGAAGTTTGCATTGGGGCACTTCCCTGGTGGTCTAATGGCTAAAACTCTATGTTCCCAATACTCCTGGCTTTGATCCCTGGTCAGGGAACTAGATCCCACATGCTGCAACTAAGTTTGCATGCTGCACGTAAAAGATCCTGCATGCCACAACTAACACCCAGTGCAGCCAAAAAATTTTATAAAAAGAAGTTTCCATTGGGATCTTTGAGAAATTCAATGACACATTTCCTCTACGTGTTGAAGAGATGCTGCCTTGAAACAAGCAGGATGACAGAATTCTAGAATAGTGGGGTCCTGGGAATGGCACTTGACAGAGTCAACATGGACATAATTACTGTAATAGACAGCAAGGCTAGAATAGCAAACATAGTGTCTCTACAGAAAGCTGCGGCAATGGTTATAGACTATGACCTTCCTAGGAGCAAGACAGAGGGATAGCCACTCACAGTCTTTCTTCAAAAGCCTTTGCAGCCATTTATGATAGAAATGTTACAGTGGAGAAAACAGTCTTTCTACACTTTAAAAAATTAATTAATTACTTTATTTTTGGTTGCACTGGGTCTTTGTTGGTGCACAGGCTGTTTTCTAGTTGTGGAGAGTGGGGGCTATGCTCTAGTCGCAGTGTGTGGGCGTCTCATTGCGGTGGCTTCTTTTGTTGTGGAGTACAGGCTCTCTAAGGCTTCGGTAGTTGTGGCTTCCAGACTCTAGAGCACAAGTTCAATAGTTGTGGTGCACAGGCTTAATTGCTTTGTGGCATATGGGATCTTCCTGGATCAGGAATCAGACCTGTGTGTCCTGCATTGGCAGGCAGATTCTCCACCACTAAGCTACCACTAAACCACAAAGGAAGGCCCTCTTCCTAGACTTTGTGAGGACAGTTACATAATAGGGTCTGAACTGACACAGAGTCAAACACAAGATGCCAGCATAGACCTCTGCATGGGTAAGGACTTAATGGGTGTCAGGTAACGTCTCTTTGCTTGGCACAAGTCCATTGTTACTATGATCCCCAAAACTCTGCAGAATAGAATAGAATCCTAAAGGTAGGAAATAACCTATTCTGTGGTTATTTCTCCAGTCCCCAAGAGTGAAGTTTGAATGGACATACTTATCATTTGGCAGAATTTTCACATTTCATGACCTACTATGTAAAAGTTAACATGGTAAGAAAGGCTACAAAGAAATCCTTGAAAATGTCCCCCATTGTAGACAGTCTAAGTGTGAAGATAGCAAACCAAACACATCTCAAGAGGAATTTTGAGAATTCACACAACTCAAATATTTAGAGGATTCAGAGTGTTGGTTTCCCTGTTAAATTCACCTGTGTGGCACCTGCAAACACCAGATAGATCATGTCAGTTAATGGTGATATTTTAAACTTAACCACTTGCTAGCTCCAACTGAAATTAATGGACCGGATGTAGTTTGTTTAATAGAAATGACCAACACAAGCTCTGGTATACAGTATACAGCTCTTGGCCAACAATAAAGAGGATCCAAAAAATTTATGTGAGAAGGACAGCAGTACATTTTACTGTCTTGACTCACGTCTTTTAAACACTTCTGCTTTCTTCATAATATTGTCTCCAAATTCCTGATCATCTTGATATTCTCCAGAAAATCAAGGTGGTCCACTATGACATCATGCTAAGTAGACTTGGTGAATAGAAAGTGACAAGTATTCTGGATGCCTTAGTAAGAACCTTGCTTGCCAGAGAGTGGGAGATAAACAGTACAAAGATTCAGAGGCTTGCTACTTCAGTGAAGCTTTTAGAGGGCCAGTAGTCTGCGATGTCACAGACAGGCCACCTAAGGAATAGAACCAGTTTTTGTCCTTGCATCACCACCACCAAGGGGCACAGAGATTAGGGGTCTCTTCAGATTTTGAAGGCAATATAATACTAAACTTGGGAATACTATCCCAACCCATTTATTAAGCAGTTCAAAAGACTGCAAGTGGGACCAAAGGAAGAGAACGTGCATCTACAATTTTAAGTCAATCAAGTCATATGCTAACCAAGAACTAGTGAGGTTAGATGTATCCTTGATATTTAAGGATTTAATGATGTTAAGACTCAGGGGCTTCCCTGGTAGTCCAGTGGTTAAGACTCTAAGCTTCCACTGCAGAGTGGCAGGTTTGATTCCTGGTCAGAGAGTTGAGATACTGCATACTTTGCAGCCAAAAGTAGAAGAAGAAAATTTTCTGGACTGAATAAAAATGGAAATATAACATATAATCTTTAAAAAAATTTATTTAAAAAGAAGATGTTAAGGATCACTGGAGGACCTCAATAGGAGAGTTGCAACTCAGACTCTAGGATTCTGGTAGAAAGTGAGGTCTTTGGCAGTGGAGAACAACATGTCATTTGAAAAGCTAGGCCCCAGCAGAGACTGTCATGAGACATCAAATGACTGTGATCTAAGCAACCTACACATCATGAATGAGAGTTTAAAAGACCCATTAAGCCATAAATTCAGATGGATGTAGCAGTAACCCATCATAAAACATAAGTGGTACATAGAGGATCAGGTCCAGAGTGGTCCAGGGCTCAAGTAAATTACAGAAACAGGTGGTACAAGCGCCCATACCTCCTACTTTTATTGCACTGGTGCCTCACTTTGCACCTATGACCAAATGATGGAGGAAGATAAAACACAGCCTTGGTTGTCAGACGTGTTCACTCAGTATGTTGGTGTGAGCCAAAAATGGAATGTGGGTTCAGCTAACTCCACCCAGGAGGTGCCCAGAAACATGAGGGCAAAGGGAAATTCTCCCAAAGGAAGAGTTAATTTATGCTAAAGAAATCTAGCATTTCTAGCATTTTCTTTGATTATGTATATAAACAAACCACACTAATATTGATAGCATTTGTGACATTGGGATGAATAGAAATCATAAAAGTTTTCATTATTATTTATGGCTAGTTATTACACATTTAATTCATTAAAAAAGAAGCATTCCTTTTGTAATCCCATGTATTTTATCTTAGGCATTTAAAAACACATTTTGAGATGAGTCTACCAGCTTCACCAGACTGTTACAGAGGTCACAGCACAGAAATCGTTGAGAACCCTGTCCCAAACACACTCACCCAGTGGTGTCTGTGGACATATACCAGCATAGTCACACTAACACCACCTGTCACAGAGGAGAGCTAGTGGTGAGCTATGTCTTCATCATTAGAAGGAATAAGTTAAATGTTGTAGCTTTATTCTATAGAATATTATAGCTACATATACTAAAACATGGGTTTCCCTTGTGGCTCACCTGGCAGAGGATCCGCCTGCAGTGTGGGAGACCTGGGTTCGATCCCTGGGTTGGGAAGATCCCCTGGAGAAGGAAAAGGCTACCCACTCCAGCATTCTGGCCTGGAGAATTCCATGAACTGTATAGTCTATGGCATCACAAAGAGTCAGACACAACTGAGTGACTTTCACTTTCAATATCCAGTATTGTCAAGAGAAGGGGAAATCTAAACTTTCAAACACTTATTAGTGAGGAAGTTAAAGGTAACACAGAGTGCCTGAAAGGAAATTTGGCATATGTTTAAAATTCCATGAAAATTTGTTCTAAAAACCTGCAAATCCTTGGCATAGAATTTTCACATTTAGAAGTGTATCTTAAGGAAATAATGAAAGGAAAGTACATAGATATTTAGTTACAAAGATGCTTACTGTGGAATTTTTTCTTCTAACAGAAATGTGAAAAAAAGATGATTAGATACCGGCAAAGTAAACTGTAATATCTACATATTAAAGAATAGGATGGGGGCTTCCATGGTGGTCCAGTGGTTAAGCGTTCACCTGCCAATGCAGGGGACACAGGTTCAATCCCTGATCTGGGAAGATCTCACATGTCACGGAACAACTAAGCCCGTACGCCACAACTACTGAAGCCTGTGCACCCTAGAGCCTGTACTCCACAACGAGAAGCCACCGCAGCGAAAAGCCCCTGCACTGCAGCTACAGAGTAGCCCCTGTTTGTCACAAGTGGAGAAAGCCTTGTGCAGCAATGAAGATCCAGCACAGCAGCAAAAATAATATTAATTAATTTTAAAAATATAGAATGATGTCACTGAAGTAGTATCAATAAGATAGGAATACATTTTAAAATAACATAGAAGAAAAACAGAACCTATGTAGCATGAAGCATTTTGTGATCTAACATTTATATAGCAATTTTTCATTATAAGAGTTTCACTTTCATGAAGTGAATTTGGAAAACAAAGGTCAAAGAACATAAAAGTCACCCAAAATTTCAACCAACCAGATATATTCATTGTTTATTTCTTGGTGGATATTATGTTATGGATAAGACTCTAATATAAACAAATGGAGTAAAAACATATTTTTTAGGAACCCAAATATCAAATTGAATTACAAACCTAAATGTTCATCCTGTATGTAAGTAGAATGAATCATGCTATACCTATCTGAACTTCCAAAAGAGCTAATAACTCAGAAATGTTAGGGATATCCATTGGGTAAATTTTCCAAATTCTGATCAGGAAACAAATCTGATTGGAAAGAGGTAGGAAAAATGAATAGGAGCCACCTATAGTTAACATTTGTTCTTTCAACTTTTACCTAAACACCACAGGCCTTAGGTATGAAGGATTTTATGATAAACTGCTATGTTTGCACAAGTTAGAATTCAAAGCTTTTCTTCTGGAGACCATCTGCCTAAGGTTAAATCATTGCTCCACTACTTACAGATTCTGTGTTATTAGGCAATGTACGGTCTCCGTCTCTCAGTTTCCTCCGAATGGAGAAGGTCACAGGCCCCACTTACAGAGTTATAAAATGAAATGAGATGATATATATATATATGTAAAGCACTTAGAATTGTAGCTGGCTCTTAAGCACACATTATAAATGCTGACTTACTGGCTTTGCAGGCATTAGTGAAGCAACAGAAACACATTTTTAACAGCAATCTGAAGCCCTTCATATCATGGGCATTGAATAAATGACTCACTAGGAAGCGGCACAAGCCTCAGCCTCCCCTTCCCCTTTTTGTTCAGGAAAGCTGTTTAATACCACCGTAAACACTTACAGCCACCACCAGAACTAGAAAAGCTGAGAAAGATTTCGCTATGAATAGAGCTGGTGTGTGCAGATGGGACATCTAAAAACCAGTACATAGTTTCCTAGAGGGTGAACTGTCCCCTCTCCTCCCTGAATTCTTAGAATCGGATTGTGATACTTTCTGTGCTCAAAACCCTGCTATAAAGTTGGCCCATAAAGATACTTAAGGCTTGGTACCCATCTTCCCAGAATTTAAAATCACTTAAGAGGATGATGTCAAAATACCTAAAAAGATAACTAAGTAATCCCAGCACATTAGTTTCCTAATGTTGCTGTAATATATTTTCACAAACTTAGTAATTTAAACAATATGAATTTATTATCTTACAGTTTGATAGGTAACAAGTCTTCAGTGGATCTTCAATTCAGTTCAGTTCATTCGCTCAATAGTATCTGACTCTTTGCGACTCTATGAATCACAGCACGCCAGGCCTCCCTGTCCATCACCAGCTCCCAGAATTTACCCAAACTCATGTCCATCGAGTCGGTGATGCCACCCAGCCATCTCAATCCTCTGTCTTCCCCTTCTCCTCCTGCCCCCAATCCCTCCCAGCTTCAGGGTCTTTTCCAATGAGTCAGCTCTTCACATCAGGTGGCCAAAGTATTGGAGTTTCAGCTTCAGCATCAGTCCTTCCAGTGAACACTCAGGACTGATCTCCTTTAGGATGGACTGGTTGGATCTCCTTGCAGTCCAAGGGACTCGCAAGAGTCTTCTCCAACACCATAGTTCAAAAACATCCATTCTTTGGCACTCAGCTTTCTTCACAGTCCAACTCTCACATCCATACATGACCACTGGAAAAACCATAACCTTGACTAGACAGACCTTTGTTGGCAACGAAATGTCTCTGCTTTTGAATATTCTATCTAGGTTGGTCATAACTTTCCTTCCAAGGAGTAAGCGTCTTTTAATTTCATGGCTGCAATCACCATCTGCAGTGATTTTGGAGCCCCCCAAAATAAAGTCTGACACTGTTTCCACTGTTTCCCCATTTACTTACCATGAAGTGATGGGACCAGATGCCATTTTACAGGGCTACAATCAAGGTGTGAATACGGCTTGCATTCCTATTAGACACTCTTGTGGGAGTATCCATATCCTTGTCTTTTCCAGCCCCTAGAAGCTATCCACATTCCCTGGCTCATGACCTCCTTCAAAGCCATCAATGTCAGGCTGAGTCCTCACACTGCATCTTTCTGGTTCCCTCTCTGCCTCTTCCATTTTTTAAAGGACTATTTTATGATTATATCTGCATAATCCAGGATAATCTGCCTACTTTAAGACCACCTGATTTATAACTTTAGTGCCATCTGCAATCTTAATGCTTCTTTACCATGTAACCTAACGTCCTCTCAGGTTCTGGGCATTAGGATGTAGACATCGTTGGGAGGCTGTTATCCTGCATTCTGCTCCTAGTAAATGATAATAATCAAATGAGATAAAGAAATGGCACATGATAGGATTTCGGTGGAGTTTAAAGTCACTGCAGCTGGGAACAGTCAGTGAAAGCTTAAAGGAAAAGGGAGATCTATTCTGGCCATTTAAGCATAGTTTTAAAAGTGGAGTGGGAGGAGTTCAAATAAGAAAAGGAATGAGAACAAAGTCTTGAAAATGTAAATGAGATGAAAAGGAACCAGGGGACAAAGGACAGAATACTTTGGCTAAAGGAAGAGTCACAAAAGGGGGAAGCAGAGTGGTTGGGAACCAGCTTGACAGGGGTCAAGAGTTGATCCCCTGTGAAAGCAAACTGATCCCAGTGCACTTTTTAACATGATAATGTGTTCACAAATGACCATCAGGATGTCAGTGCTTTTTCATGTAATAACATCTCAATGTAATACCATCAGAAAATCCGTAGTTACAGTTCCTGGCCAAATTAAAGTAAGCAGCCAAAACTGTCCCCTCAGATGAACTATAAGAAATGATCAAAATTGAATTTTGTCCATTTTTAACAGGGCCACTCATAGAAATAAAAACATTTTACTAAGAACAAATGATGCCTGTTAAGATCTCTCATGTTATATCTTTACTCTACAAAATAACATTCAAAAATATTTTTAACTGTGAAAGGGGCTCTTTTTTTCTCCCCATAACGTGGCTGTTTGGTGCTAAAGGGAATGTTACAGGTCAGGTTCTCATATCAGGTGCCGCATCAAGCCTGCTCCTTCATTTTGTTTTCACAAAACAAAAATGACATTTTACAAGGTGCATCATAGCAAAAGGAGCACTGCATACGCTGTAATGTCCAAGTACTTGTGAAATAGACTCTTCCAAAAATCACTGAATATTTTCAATAGTTCACCTCTAGATTGTTAATTTCAGGAAAATGTATTATGTGTACTGGTTAAAAAAAAAAAGTAACTGTACAAATCAAGAGTGAAAAAAAAAATCAAGAGTGAAAGCTAGTTTCTCTGCCTCCTACCCTTGAGCCATATTATTGCAGTCCTTGTCGCCCCATCTCAGACAACTACTGTTTGCAGTGTCCTTGTAGGGAAGAGGGCAGGCCACTACTTTCAAAAGAATGGCATAGCCTTCAAGAATACAAAATAAACTCCTTAGAACCGATTAGGTCTAAGATGGTGGACGATTCGACTTCCAGTGGACCTTGAGCCTCATTATACACTCATTATAATACATTAACACATGCTAAATGACATGCCTCATCTATGGAACAGAGCTAAATATCTTCGAAAGACTTAAGAAAACTATGAACACAAAATAACAAAATATATGTAAAAAAACTGAGAATGGTGTTCAGTAACTGAGTGCCCCACAGATTACAGCAGCGGTCTTCAAAGTGGCTCAAATTACCTGGTTTGAGGCACCTGCCAACCCTCCACTCCACCAATGCCATTTCTCAGATACACCAGGAATCCTCCTGCCTTGATTCTGTGAAGTCACTGGCAACCTCGTGTGCCTCCCATGCTCTTCCCCAGATGTCTGCGTGGCTCACTCCCTTGCCACTCTGGCAGGGCTTGCTCAGATGGCACTCACACTGGTGGGAGATACCTGACCATCCAAGAACTCACTCTGGCCCCTCCTTGTCCTTTGCTTCGTTTTTCTCCTCAACACACCTCATCATCCGGTTTCCCGTTGTTGTTGTTTAGACACTAAGTCATGTCCACCTCTTTTGTGACCCCATGGACACATAGCTCAGAAGGTTCCTCTGTCCATGGGATTTCCCAAGCAAGAATACTGGAGTGGGTTGTCATTCCCTTCTCCAGGGGATCTTCCTGATCCAAGGATCAAACCCAAGTCTCCTGTATTGGCAGGTGGACTCCTCACCACTGAGTCACCATAGCTCAGTTGGAAAAGAATCCACCTGCAATGCAGGGGACTCCAGTTCAATTCCTGGGTCAGGAAGATCCCCTGGAGAAGGGATAGGCTACCCACACCAGTATTCTTGGGCTTCCCTCGTAGCCCAGCTGGTAAAAGAATCCGCCTGCAATGCAGGAGACCTGGGTTCAATCCCTGCGTTGGGAAGATCCCCTGAGAAGGGAAAGGCTACTTACTCCAGTATTCTGGAATATTCAGAGTCAGACATGACTGAGCAACTTTCACTTTCACCATAAAAGCTCCATTACTTGTAATTCTTGCTATCACAATACTGTGATGAACATTTTTGTTCATCACATTTTCTTGTGCATGTTCTTGTACTTAGAAGCAAAAATACTGAACCATGAGTGAAGCACATCTTCAATTTACCAGATAGTGCCAATCAGCTCTCCAGGGTTCCACCTGTTGTTTCACGTTCTACACAGAACTCAACATTATCTGACTTTTCAGTTTTCTGCCAATCTGAGCATGAAATGGTATTTTCAGTTTCAATTTGCATTCCCTCTATCACTAGTGAATTTGAGCATCTTTTCATGTTTATTGATCATTTTAATTTTCTCTTCTGTGAATTACCTGTTCATATCTTTTGCTAATATTTTTATATATTCTTGATACCAATCTTTTGTCACTTAAATGTACAGCATGTAGCTTCTCCAGTCTCAATGGTCTTTTAACTCTTTTTTATTTACAGTAAACTTTATTTTAACCAATTTTAACATAATTTCAAAGTAGGCTTTGGCTCTAAGATAAGCAAAAGAACAGATATCCTAAAAGAACAGATATCTTATTAAGAGATCCTTTTCACACTGTTCCTTGAGTAGGGCACAGAGCTTTGGATGCCCCACTGGTGACACCCTAACATTCTATCCCTAGAGATTTTACCTAGAGATACAGAAAGAACAGATAACACCAACATACAAGAATTAAATTGTATGAGGGTAGAATAGAAAGGAACTCTTGTGTTACATTCTGCCCACCTCCTTAGGTGGTGGCATGATAATGACTGATTTTTTTCTCTGCAAAGTTCAGTGCTGTTTTCTTGTCTGTTTTTGTTTTAAGCAAAATGTCAGAGTATGTGAAATGGCTATACTTATTTATCCTAATAATAAAAATAGTGGAAGTTTACAAATTCTTCATGAATCCAAGCTGGGCCATGATTATTACTGATGGAGTTTACTCAAGGCACTAACTCCAAGTTTGGTGACCATCAGCAAACTGGCACAGTGGCTGAATCTCATTCCCATAATGCCAGCCAAGGTTCCAGAAGTAACTAGGAAAAGCGAAATGTTCTCGATCCTGAAACAGCTGATAGGTACCCAGGCCCACTAGGCCACTGCAGAGGAACCCAGCAGCCAGGGACAGGACACTGCCTGCTTTTGCATAGCCAGTGATCCCACCAGGGGCAACCAGTGCTGCATAGCCAAAGTCAATCCAATGTAAAGGCACCGGTGGGCTGGAGTCCTGCATTGTTCTCTTTCACTTCATTGGAACAGAATTTTACACTAGGCCTGCACCTCCTTCCCAAAGGTCTGCATGCGCCGACACCTGTCTTTTAACTTTTTAAAAGTGTTGTTTTTTTTAAAATAATAATAATAATAATTAATCCAACTTTTACAAATGCTTATTTATCTGTGGCTGTACTGGGTCTTGTTGCTGTGCACGGGACTTCCCTGTTCGTGGCTAGTGGGGGCTGCCTTCTCTTTGTGGTACACAGGCTTCTCGTCACAGTGGCTTCTCTTGTAGCGGAGCACTGGCTCTAGGGCAGGTGGGCTTCAGCAGTTTCCGCTCACGGGCTCTCGAGTGCGGGGTCAGTAGTCGTGGCGCATGCGGCCCCTCAGCATGTGGGATCTTCCTGGACCAGGGATTGAACTGGCATCCTTTGCATTGCAAGGCAGATTCTTAACCGCTGGACCACCAGGGAAGCCCCTAAACTGGTTTTTGATGTACAGAAGTTGCCATTCCATTTCTTAAAGACAGATTATTTCATATTAATGATTTCTTAAAGATGTTTAGAGTTTTTCTTACATACATAGAATTAAAAACACATTTTAGAATTCTTTTTTTTCCCCATAGCCATCTATTTTTCAGCACAATCTATTACTATATTTTAGAATAGCAGTGTTCCCATGGCACAGATCTGGGGAGACACTTCTCTAAAAAAGAGGAAAGGACAGTGGGCTTTTGAGGAGGGCAGGGACCTGATGGGAAGAGAGTTTAGGAAGAGAGAACACTGTTCTCTCATTGTTTTATGTGGGAAAGTTTGCCTCTGCCATCGTGAGGTCACAGTCATTCAAAAAGTCTTGACTGACTTATACAATGGCTAAATTTATCCTTCCCATGAAAGTCTTGTTTTTTCAAAACATCTGACTAGGCTGACATTATTTCGCATGTTACTCTGCCAAGAAGGTTCATAGGTCCTGGGGAACTTCTTTCCCGAAATATATTATTGGGAATTTTATATACCTAACTTCATATTTGAAAGATTTAGTGTAGCTGTAATACTCTAATTATTCTAAAAACTTTAACCTTCTCTAACTGAAGTGATGGGATTCAGTCAGTTATTTTCATTTTAGTTTATCTAAATTCCTGATGATTATCAATTGATCATTAAATGCCTAAACTCCAGTGTGACTGAGGAGACTTTGAGCCCCAAGTTCCTTTCCTCAAATTGTCAAGGGAACATGCATCCTTATCAAGTTTGATCCTTTAAAGATAGAAACAGTAAGAGGCTACTTGTAACTCAATTCTGGTCCCCTCCTTCTCTCTCCATTACAGTCTCAGGTAGACAACGCTGATAATTCGAATGACGTTTAACTTCCTCAGTGTTTCCTATTCCTTATTCTTTTGACTTCTATTTATCTTAACACATTTCTCAATTCTAGATTAGGATTTAATAGTAAGGTTGTCTAGGCATGGTTAGGTGAATAATAAATATAACATAGCAACAAAAACTATGTCATTAAACATAAACTAACTTAACTTCAATAGAGACTGCTATATCTTCAAATATCATTATTATTCACAATGCTTCAATGACAGGAATTACTGGGTAATTGTTAAATAACCAAACTAAGACAATTAGTAAGGGAAATTACTAAGGACATAAGAAAAACAAACTAGACATAATTTTAAAACACTGAACTTAAATGCCAGTAGCTCCATATGTATATAAAGGAAAAATAATTTTGTTGTAAACTAATTAATGAACAAAAAAGACAATGGTTTGGTTTGTTTCACTACAAAATACTTGTTTTGATATTTTATCACAGTCTTATAAACCTGTCTCTCTTATGTAATAAAATTGCATCAGTTATTTTCCTCTGCTGATGGATTTAGCTACTGAGATTATAGATCATAAAAAGATTCAAACTGTAAAGTTAATTTTAATACTACAGCATTTCCTACTCCAGGAACCTGTCTAGATTTAAAAAATTTTTCTTCATCATGTCCTAAGGATGACTGTTCTCTTTTTTTCATCCTATCTTACAACTTGCCAGCCTCTTGGCCAGTCTAGACTGGAAGAATAGTAAGGGCACTCCTATAACCCAGAGAGGTTAAGTGTTAACTGGGAGGGATGGTGAAGCTCCTGTGAAGAATATAATGGAAAGTCTTAGACATGAGAATTCTCTAAATAGCACCACCTTAAGGAAATCTCCCACTGATAATGAAAAATTTCATAATCTTAGGAGTCCGATGGGGACTTCCCTGGTGGCTCAGACAGTAAAGAATCTGCCTGCTCTGCAGGAGACCCAGGTTCAATCCCTGGGTGGGGAAGATCCCTTGAGAATAGAATGGCTACCCACTCCAGTATTCTTGCCTGGAGAATTCCATGGACAGAGGAGCCTGGAAAATTCCAAGGACAGAGGAAGCTGGGCGGGGGGTGGGGGGATGGGAGGTGGGGGTGGGGGTGGGGGGCTATAGTCTATGGAGTTGCAAAGAGTGGGACATGACTGAGTGACTAACACTTCCACTTTCACTTTTAGGAGTCAGATGAATTACCATTAGGCTCAAAAACATTGTTTCTTTTTTCAGACCCTACTAAATGAGTCAATCTTGCAAAATTGGAAAACAAAACTAAAAGTATTTACTATGAAAATACAGATTCCTTTCCTTTCTGTGTAACATCCTCTTCTAGTAACAAATAGAAACAATGACATTTATTAATATCATTCAGTTCAGTTCAGTTCAGTCGCTCAGTCATGTCCGACTCTTTGCAACCCCATGAACTGCAGCACGCCAGGCCTCCCAGTCTATCACCATCTCCCGGAGTTCACTCAGACTCACGTCCATCGAGTCTGTGATGCCATCCAGCCATCTCATCCTTGGTCGTCCCCTTCTCCTCCTGCCCCCAATCCCTTCCAGCATCAGAGTCTTTTCCAATGAGTCAACTCTTCACATGAGGTGGCCAAAGTACTGAAGTTTCAGCTTCAGCATCATTCCCTCCAAAGAAATCCCAGGGCTGATCTCCTTCAGAATGGACTGGTTGGATCTCCTTGCAGTCCAAGGGACACTCAAGAGTCTTCTCCAACACCACAGTTCAAAAGCATCAATTCTTCAGCACTCAGCTTTCTTCACAGTCCAACTCTCACATCCATACATGACCACAGGAAAAACCATAGCCTTGACTAGACGGACCTTAGTTGGCAAAGTAATGTCTTTGCTTTTGAATATACTGTCTAGGTTGGTCATAACTTTTCTTCCAAGGAGTAAGCATCTTTTAATTTCATGGCTGCAATCACCATCTGCAGTGATTTGGGAGCCCCAAAAAATAAAGTCTGACACTGTTTCCACTGTTTCCCCATCTATTTCACAATACATTTATAAGTGATCTCAAGATTTAGAACAGCAAAGTATGGGAAAGGGGAGAAAGTCAAGGTTTGATAAGAAATGTTATGAATCTGGGCAATAATGGAGAACAGGGGAGTCTGGCTTGCTGCAGTGCATAGGGTCGTGAAGAGTCGGACATGACTTAAAGACTGAACAACAATAACATAAATAAATAAATAAAGTATGCAGAAAAAAAGAAAAATTTTTGGTAGCTCTGACTGCTAAGTAAGGTCATAAATACAAGATACTATGACTAAAGTTTTTCTTTTTGCTCTGGAAATCACAACTATTATCTAAGTGTTTTAAAAAGCTGTGCTAAGCAGTACTTTAATAGCATTACAGCTTAAAGGAGCTATCAGATGCTCTTCTCTTTTTAGTGTTGGTAAAATAAATCCCCAGCCATAGTGCTTGTTATCTGAGGAAAACAGCAAGATCCTGATACCTTCTTTCGGTCTAGTGTAGACTTCTCTCCTTCCTGGTCTGAAGCTTACACTATTAGAGGCACACCTTTTGTTTACATAATGCACACAGGTCACTGGCCCAGAGGATGCAATTGCACCCAAGGATGGAGAAAACCCTTTCCCTCCTTAGCATGGATTCTCTTGTCAGATCATATCCCCTACTTCTTTCAGGCTGTAACTTAGACTCTAGTGAAAGTCACTCAGTTGTGTCCGACTTTTGCAACCCCATGGACTGTAGCCCGCAAGGTTCCTCTGTCCATAGGATTCTCCAGGCAAGAATACTGGAGTGGTTTGCCATATTGGCAAATGAAGAAGATATAGTCTTTTTCCTTTAGGAGCTCATTGTCTAGCAGAAAATAATATACAAATATAATGCAACATGATACATTTTCTACTATAGTTGACAGAAGTTGAAAAGAATAATAAATAAATAGTCAAATATAATAAATAATAAAGATTGAAAAGAATAATAATCAGTATTACCTAGAATGTGGGGAAACAGCACTGATACATGATTGCTAGAAGTTCAAATTAATAAGTATTCTGGAGGGCATTTTAGTATTATGTATCAAAAGCATTTTAAAAAACTAAGAAAAAGTGAATACCATTTACCTTAGCAGCTCCATAGCGCAGGACTTAACCTAAGGAAATCCTCAGACAAATTTGCAAGGATGTTTGTACAAATATCTAGAGAGAGTAGCATTTGTTGTAATAGTGAAAATGCTACAGTTTCCAGTAAGAGGTGGTGATTAGTTAAATGAATTTTGCTACATCCATACAACAGAATATTATTATCATCATTAAGAATGCTATAGATTTATATATATACATATAGAGAGTAGAAAATATGCATTTGATATATTTTTGAGTGAAAAATAGGTTATAAAGCATAATAGATACGATGAAGATGGCATATAACTTCTTCCTCTCCAAAACGTATAACCTCTGTCTAATCATGAGAAAAACATCAGATAAATTCCAATAGTAAGGCATCCTGCAATACACTGACCTACTTCACAGCTATCAAGGTCATCAAAACAAGGAAGGTCCAAGAAACTGTCAAAACCAAGAGGGGCCTAAGTAGTGTGTTAGTCACTCAATCATGTCTGACTCTTTGCAGCCCCATGTACTGTAGCCACCCAAACTCTTCTGTCCATGGAATTCTCCAGGCAAGAATACTGGAGTGGGTTGCCACGCCCTCCTCCAGGGGATCTTCCTGACCCAGGGACCGAATCTTCATCTCTTAGGTCTCCTGCTTTGTCAGGCAGGTTTTTACCACTAACGCCACCTAGGGAACCTATGTATTTTACATATATACACACACATATATATTATATATATAAATTGTCTTTCTTACAGTAGCTTCATCTTTCATGCCTAGTTAGCTGCTTCTTTTTGCCCCATGCCTACCCCATGCTCCCAAAGCATTCCATCTCTCCATTCCATTCCTATCTCTCTCTTAGCATTGTATTTATAGTGTGGCATTGTAACCACTTGCTTAAAATCCTGCAATCTCCAGTTTGACAGGAATTCCTGTAGATTCTGCCCCCTACTTTACACTATATTCCAGAGAGGTAGAAAATCCTTAATAAACATTTAGTGAGTGAACAACTATATTTCCACAAGACAAACAAGGAAGAAATTGCGAGAGGCAGCAATCCATGGTGGATATGTTTCTATAAGAAGAAAAAGAAGAAACTAAGAACTGAATGATCAGTAGGATGAAAGGAAAGACAGACCTAAAGCTCAGGCAGATGCAGTAGGGGGGCTCTTCAGGAATCACTCGACAGTTTTAACTGGAATAACCTGAGGCGCTCTCACATCAATCTTAATATGCTACTATATATACACATACAAGTTCTACACATGTCAATATAGAACAGAATCCAAGATATACTGTGAAAAAGAGAAAGTGACAGAACAGTGTGTCTATCCTAAGTGTGTGTATGAATACATGTGTGTACACACAAATATATACATTCATATACTGCACACGTGTGTGATGAGACCAATAACAAGGCTGTGTAGAAGAGAAAGCTCCTTTTCATCATACACTTTTATTACCTTTTATTTTAATATCACATACATGAATTAATCTACTCAAAATTTATTTTAGAGGGATCTACAAAGTGAAATTTTGGATTGTATTTCTAAGTGAACTTTTAAAAAAGGAAGCTATATGCAGCAAGGAAAACAAAACGTCTGGAATAGGATATACTAAAATGTTAATGGCATGCCCATTGTCCCTGGTAATTTTAAATTTTCTCCTTCTCTAGTCTTTTCTGTCTCAGTCTCCTAGTTTTGCCAGTTTCGTTTTTCCCAAGGCTCACTCCTTACAAGTGTTCCCTCTCTGGATTCTCTTGGTGATCTCATCAGGTTTCATGGCTGTAGGTACCATGTATGTAATGAACAAATATATACATCCAGGCTAGATCAGAGCTCCAGACTTAAATATACAACTGTTTCCTCAACATTGCCACCTGAATGCCTAAAACATCAACTCAAGTGTAACATATCTCCAAATGAACTTCCTGCCCTCCCTGGCCTCCAACACACAAGTCTTGCCATCTTAGTCTATGGCAAATCCTTCCTTGCAGTTGCTCAGGCCAAAAACTAGACTCATCTTCCCACATCCCATATCCAATCTCTCAGTAAACCTTGTTACTTTCACCTCCAGAATGGATCTAGGTTTTGACCACTTCTCACCTCCTTCCAGCTGCCCTCCTGGTCCAGGCACCATCTCCTCTCACGTGGATTACGTAGATGGTCTCCAGATTGGTCTCCCTGCTCCTCCCCTCCACTCCCACAGTCTCCCCCGAGGTGGTTATCTGTCCACATGAAGGCCAGATCATGTCACGCCTCTGTTCAAAACTCCCCAGATGCTTCCATCTCTCAAAGGGAAGAAGTCCAAACCATAAAAACAGGTCACTGGGTCCCACATGATCCATCACTCCTTCCGACGCTCCCATCCACAAAGCTTTCTCTCTCTCACTTCACCTCTTGTCATTTCCTGTGCTCACCCCTCTCAAATGAGCTCAACCCTCTTACCGGTCTTCTTTACACACCAAGCCTGCTTCTACCTCTGCCACGGCGCTGTTCCTTTCTCTGCTCTTATCCCAGGTGTTCTCATGACTCTCCCTTTCTTCAAGCCTTTGCTCAAAACTCACTCACTTAAGTAGGCCTTCCCTTGTGTACCTCCCTATCCAAAATTGCAACTGCCCATCCATGACCCTATGCCCCTTTCCCAGGGCTATTTTCCCCCATAATACTCATCCTTCCTATTCTATAGAAGTGATTTGGTTATTAGGGTTATTTTTACAATCTGTCATGTCTACATTTGAGTACAAGCTGCATGAGAATGGGGACTTTTGTCTGTATTGTTCACTGGGCCTAGAAAAATATTTCACATATAGTAGATGCTCAGTAAACACAAGTTGAATGCACAAGCTTGTATTACTTGCATAAGGAATGATTTAAAAATAAAAGTTACTATAATGAATGAAGGCTACAACTGTCTACTTATTCATAATTTGAAAATTGCGGGGGGAGGGGGGGTGTTACAAACATTGTATTTTGCTTTGAAAAGATCTTTCCATTCTTGTTGTCTTAAGAAAGACTATTTTATTTTTAAAGAAATGTTTTAAAATATTTTTTTCTTATTTCTCAGGACTAAAGTAGAAAAAGGTTTTATTTTATTTTCACCATGGGGGGAAAAAGTAATCCATTTCATTTCAGTGGTTGCATTTTCTACTGCAGGCAGCACTGCAGAGGAAAGAGCAATAGCAATCAAAACCCTAAACAATAGGGTTTTACCCTGTCTCCACCACGTACTCACTTGCTTTCAAACAAGGACCTTAATCTCTCCTGAACCTCCTTTTCCACATCTGTAAAATGGGAATCATACTTATGTCACAGAGTTGTGAATATTAAATGGGGTCACAGCTAATATTTGCTGAGTGCTTACATCACAGAGTGGGTAATATCATGCCTGTTTTCCCAGCTTAGGAAACAGGGCCCAAAGGTTATCCAACTAGTCAGGTAGCAAGGTCAGAGGTCCTGAATGGTAAGTCTGGGATTCTTTCCCCTCCACTCTCCTATCTCTTATCTCTTTGGGAGAGGATAAATGTTGGAAAGAGCATCTAAAGATGACTAAGCGGGGACTGGAGTTTAACTCTTCCCTTGGCACCTGAGAGACTGTTGCCTTGAGCAATGTCCCTTGGGAAGTGCACCATGGATACAACTGGGTCATGCATGAACCACCTCAGGCTATCACAAATCTGGATGAGTTATACAGAATTAGCAATAATCCAGGGCAACACCTCTCCCACTTCTTTTTTGTTTCAGGTAGATAATTATACAAAGTCAAATTCTTCCACTTTTGATTTTTCTTTTCAGTTTTCAGCTCAGTTATTTCCACTACAGAAATTTCTTCCTCACACATGTGCTCCTTAATCTTCTTTCACCTTTTATTAACTCTTATCCAGTTACCTCAGGTAAATCTTCTCCTTACTGACATTCTTCATTGCACCTATAAACCCCAAAACAGCTATGTTCAGGTTGATAAGCACAAAAATAGTATTCAAAATACAACTAAGTTAAGGAAAAGACCAGCCCTTCACTTTGAACTGTTCCAGGCTCAGGGAGCAATATGGTGTACCACCCCAGATGGAGATCAGATACCCTCTTCAGCATCTTCTCTTACAGTCCACTGGCCTCTGTATTCACATCAATGTACCTGTGGTGAACAGGGCTTAATGCAGCTGTGAGTGGGCCCAAGTCCCAGTTCTAATAGGCAGCTGTGTGACTTCGGGCAGTTACTTAACCCTCACCCCACTTTCCTCATCTGTAATGTGTGTGCTATGTCACTTCAGTTGTGTCCGACTCTTTGCGACCCTATGGACTGTGGCCCACCAGGCTCCTCTGTCCAACGAATTCTCAAGGCAGGCAAGAATGCTGGAGTCGGTTGCCATTTCCTTCTCCAGGATCTGTAATGTGGGATCATAACAAAATCTACCTCCTAGGATTACTATGAGGATTAAATGGGTTAATTCATTTAAATCAATTAGCAAGGGCAAAACAAACATGTTAACAGAGATTTCTTCAAATATGAATATTAATTTTTTTTCTATATTTATTACTTTTAAAAATACTATTATTATGAAAATGAAAGTGTGAAAGCGTTAGTTGCTCAGCCATGTCCGAGTGTTTGCAACCCCATGGACTGTAGCCCACCAGGCTACACTGTCCATGGAATTCTCCAGGCAAGAATAATAAAGTGGGTTGCCATTCCCTTCTCCAAGGGATCTTCCCAACCCAGGGATCGAACCCGGGTCTCCTGCACTGCAGGCAGATTCTTCATCATCTGAGCCACCAAGGAAGCTCCAGTTATTATCATAACCACTCTTAAAAAAAATTTTTTAAACTACAAATACAGTGGTTCAGTCACAATATTTTTTTCAGTCACATAATTTTTTTTCTGTCACATAATTAAATATACTTTTACTAGGTAAACTGAAGATCTACTACTCATAGTATTGTTTCTATGGAAAGCTTAAATTCAGAAATTTTTATAAATGACATTTTAAAGCACATTTTATCTAGAAGATAGGGAATGCTCGTACTGAAAATGCAAATATACATAAAACTATAACATGATTGAATTTACCAGAAAAGTCTTTACTTTTTTGAAACAGGATTTATTTCATAAGCAATTTACCTATTTCTGTTGCCAGAGTTGCTATAAATCTGGTACCTCTGAAAAGTATTAGAGGTGACAGGATCTAGAATCTCACTTATTCATGGTTTGGCTTTTGCAAACAGAATCACATGTGTTATTAAAAAAACAACAACAGTGTTTGTATAAAATCACCACTTCAGTTTCTACCATCTGTACTTGCTTGAGGGGTCAATTTCCTGCAGATAAGTCACCCAGCTGAGGAACTCAGATCTGCACGGGTAGAGTACAAAGAGTGGTGAAGTTAGACTTAAAGTGAGGAAGCCTGCCCGACCAAGCTACTTCCTTTTTATCCCTCCAAATAAGGAAACACTGCAGTACCCTGCAGACCTGGGGAGTTCTGTTTATTCTGGAATGAACGACAACAACAAAATATCTGTAGGATTGTCAGATTTAGTAAAGCAAAATATAGGACGACCACTTAGATATGATTTTCAGATAAAGAAATACCCTTTCAGTCCCCAGTATTGCTTGGGATATACTTATGTGAATAAAGTATTCTTTATCTAAAATTCAAGTTTAACTGACCGTCCTGTATTTAATCTGGTCACCTTATTGTTGGAAGATGAATTATTTCCAGACATATAACTGCCCCCTCCAACACATTTCCAAGTATGCTGCTGCTGCTGCTGCTAAGTCGCTTTAGTCGTGTCCAACTCTGTGCGACCCCACAGACAGCAGCCCACTAGGCTTCTCTGTCCCTGGGATTCTCCAGGCAAGAACACTGGAGTGGGTTGCCATTTCCTTCTCCAATGCAAGAAAGTGAAAAGTGAAAGTGAAGTCGCTCAGTCGTGCCCAACTCTTAGCGACCCCATGGACTGGGGGGTCCATGGGGACTGGGGGAGTCCTCAGTCCATGGGATTTTCCAGGCAAGAGTACTGGAGTGGGGTGCCAAAGCATACCAGTTTGAATATATATTCAGGGTTTTGGAAACTGCTTGAATTAGAGAACTACCAGTAATCCTCATTTGTGTTGAAACTGGAGAATAAATCTATAATCTCATGTATGTATATTTTAATTCTGATTTTGGCTCAGTACAATTACAGAAATAAGCTACCAAACTTTGTTTTTTTCCCTCAAAAGTCAAATGCAATTCACAATTTAACATGAGATAATACCGCCACCTGGAGGCCAGAGGTAGGTATGTCTAAGAATCAGTGTCATCGTTAGTCATCTGAGTTATGGTGACACTTGATTAGTAATACCATTCTGTTACTTGCCATTATATAAGTCTAGTTTTCTCCTCATTTATTCATTCATTATTGAACACTTTCTAGGTTTCTACTGTATGACAGACACTATGCTAGACTTTGGGAGTACACAGTTGTCTAAGACCTAGCTTCTTCCTTCAGGCATGTAACAAACTAGTGGGAGAGAGCAGGGGATTACCAGATGTCATCCCAGGTATTCTTGCCCTTTAAGGTTAAAATGAAATTAATATAAACCTCCAATCTTCAGATGGTGGAAAATTCGTGGTCTTTCTAAGATTGTAGGGAAAACTGTGGCTTGCAGTGTTCTTGTTCACCTCAGACTCATAGCTCTTGCTTCATCTGACACAGTTCAGTTTATGGACTGCTTTAGTGTCCTCAAACCATTCAATATCACGGTAGTCCAAGCCTATGCCTCAACCAGTAATGCTGATGAAGCTGAAGTTGAACGGGTCTATGAAGACCTACAAGACCTTTTAGAACTAACACCCAAAAAAGATGTCCTTTTCATTATAGCGGACTGGGATACAAAAGTAGGAAGTCAAGAAACACCTGGAGTAACAGGCAAATTTGGCCTTGGAGTATGGAATGAAGCAGGGCAAAGGCTAATAGAGTTTTGCCAAGAGAATGCACTGGTCATAAAAAACACTCTCTTCCAACAACACAAGAGAGGACTCTATACATGGACATCACCAGACGGTCAACACTAAAATCAGATTGATTATATTCTTTGCAGCCAAAGATGGAGAAGCTCTATACAGTCAGCAAAAACAAGACTGGGAGCTAACTGTCGCTCAGATCATGAACTCCTTATTGCGAAATTCAGACTTAAATTGAAGAAAGTGGGGAAAACCCACTAGACCATTCAGGTATGACCTAAATCAAATCCCTTACAACTATACAGTGGAAGTGAGAAATAGATTTAAGGGACTAGATCTGATAGAGTGCCTGATGAACTATGGACGGAGGTTCCTCACATTGTACAGGAGACAGGGATCAAGACCATCCCCAAGAAAAAGAAATGCAAAAAAGCAAAATGGCTGTCTGAGGAGGCCTTACAAAGAGTTGTGAAAAGAAGGGAAGTGAAAAGCTAAGGAGAAAAGGAAAGATATACCCATTTGAATGCAGAGTTCCAAGAATAGCAAAGAGAGATAAGAAAGCCTTCCTCAGCAATCAATGCAAAGAAATTGAGGAAAACAACAGAATGGGAAACACTAGAGACCTCTTCAAGAAAATTAGAGATACCAAGGGAACATTTCATGCAAAGATGGGCTCAATAAAGGACAGAAATGGTATGGACCTAACAGAAGAAGATATTAAGAAGAGGTGGTAAGAATACACAGAAGAACTGTACAAAAAAGAGCTTCACAACCCAGATAATCATGATGGTGTGATCACTCACCTGGAGCCAGACATCCTGGAATGTGAAGTCAAGTGGGCCTTAGAAAGCATCACTACGAACAAAACCAGTGGAGGTGATGGAGTTTCAGTTGAGCTATTTCAAATCCTGAAAGATGATGCTGTGAAAGTACTGCACTCAATATGCCAGGAAATTTGGAAAACTCAGCAGTGGCCACAGAACTGGAAAAGGTCAGTTTTCATTCCAATCCCAAAGAAAGGCAATGCCAAAGAATGCTCAAACTACCGCACAATTGCACTCATCTCACACACTAGTAAAGTAATGCTCAAAATTCTCCAAGCCAGGCTTTAGCAATATGTGAACTGTGAGCTCCCAGATGTTCAAGCTGGTTTTAGAAAAGGCAGAGGAACGAGAGATCAAATTGCCGACATCCGCTGGATCATGGAAAAAGCAAGAGAGTTCCAGTAAAATATCTATTTCTGCTTTATTGACTATGCCAAAGCCTTTGACTGTGTGGATCACAACAAACTGTGGAAATTCTGAAAGTGATGGGCATACCAGACCACCTGATCTGCCTCTTGAGAAACCTGTAAGGTCAGGAAGCAACAGTTAGAACTGGACATGGAACAACAGACTGGTTCCAAATAGGAAAAGAAGTACATCAAGGCTGTATATTGTCACCCTGCTTATTTAACTTATATGCAGAGTACATCATGAGAAATGCTGGACTGGAAGAAACACAAGCTGGAATCAAGACTGTTGGGAGAAGTATCAATAACCTCAGATATGCAGATGACACCACCCTTATGGCAGAAAGTGAAGAGGAACTAAAGAGCCTCTTGATGAAAGTGAAAGGGGAGAGTGAAAAAGTTGGCTTAAAGCTCAACATTCAGAAAACGAAGATCATGGCATCTGGTCCCATCACTTCATGGGAACTAGACGGGGAAACAGTAGAAACAGTGTCAGACTTAATTTTGGGGGGCTCCAAAATCACTGCAGATGGTGATTGCAGCCATGAAATTGAAAGACACTTACTCCTTGGAAGGAAAGTTATGACCAACCTAGATAGCATATTGAAAAGCAGAGACGTTATTTTGCCAACAAAGGTCCGTCTAGTCAAGGCTATGGTTTTTCCTGTGGTCATGTATGAATGTGAGAGTTGGACTGTGAAGAAAGCTGAGCCCCGAAGAATTGATGCTTTTGAACTGTGGTGATGGAGAAGACTCTTGAGAGTCCCTTGGACTGCAAGGAGATCCAACCAGTCCATCCTAAAGATCAGTCCTGGGTGTTCACTGAAAGGACTGATGCTGAAGCTGAAACTCCAATACTTTGGCCACCTGATGCGAAGAGTTAACTCATTAGAAAAGACTCTGATGCTGGGAGGGATTGGGGGCAGGAGGAGAAGGGGACGACAGAGGATGAGATGGCTGGATGGCATCACCGACTTGATGGACATGACTTTGATGAAGTCTGCGAGTTGGTGATGGATAAGGAGGCCTGGCGTGTTGTGATTAATGGGGTTGCAAAGAATCGGAGACGACTGAGCAACTGAACTGAACTGACTGAGTGTTTTATACATGCTGCCCCTGTTCTCCATCAAACCTCCTGAAGATGTAGAATACAACGCTTTTCCCTTGGTTTTCATAATGATTAATTTATCTAAAGCTTTGAGCTTGTCAGGGATTCATTTTGATGTTTTTTAAAAAGATTTTATTTTATTTTTGGCTATGCTGGGTCTTCATTATGCATGTGGGGTTGATCTACTCGCAGCAAGCAGGGGCTACTCTTTGTTGTGGTGCACAAGCTTCTCATTGCTTTTCAGGACAGACTCTTAACCACTAGACCACCAGGAAAGCCCTATTTTGACATCTAGAAGCATGGTGGGATGTGTGTGTGTGTGTAATTAGAGCCACACAAACAATGATAAATTGAATAGACTTCTTTGCTCCTTTTAAAGTCCTTCTTCCCATCATTTTGACTCTTCTTCCCACCTTTTTTTTTTCTGTCCATTTGCAACACTTCCACCCCCATCCTCTACCACAGTGAAAAACCTTCTCCAATTTATTATACAGAATGGTTCAATTTTCTCAACTTCATATTCCCAAACTTAGTGTTGTGTCCACCTGTGCATATCCAACACTCATTATTGTATTATGACACATATGGGCCATGTACCTAGAGTCTCATCCTTTATTTTTTGCCCCTATATAAATGTTTATTTCCCCCATTAACAGGAATTCCAGCAACTCCTTAAAAGATAGAATGATAACAGTTTAGGCCTTATGTAACATTTTAAAATTTAGTTGTTGCTTTACTACCTTCCCCCACCCCACCCTCCGTCCCTCCTTCTTTTCCCTCCATCCACACCTACAGGTATTTCTTAACAATCTTGTGGTTTGTTGCTGTTGTTCAGTTGCTAAGTTGTGCCTGACTCTTTGTGACCCCATGGACTGTAGCACTCCACGCCCCTGTCCTCCACTATTTTCCTGGAGTTTGCTCAAATTTATGTTCATTGAGTTGGTAATGCTATCTAACCATCTTATCCTCTGCTACCCCCTTCTCCTGTTGCCTTCAATCTTTCTCAGCATCAGGGTCTTCTCCAATGAGTCAGCTCTTTACAGGTGGTCAAAGTACTAGAGCTTCAGCATCAGTCCTTCCAGTGAATATTCAGGGTTGATTTCTTTTAGGTTTGATCTTCTTGCAGTCCAAGAGACTCTCAATCTTCTCCAGCACCACAGTTCAAAAGCATCTATTCTTTGGCTCAGCTTTCTTTATGATCCAACTCTCACATCTGTACATGACTACTAGAAAAGCCATTAGTTCAGTTCAGTTCAGTCGCTCAGTCTTGTCCGACTCTTTGCGACCCCATGAATCGCAGCATGCCAGGCCTCCCTGTCCATCACCATCTCCCAGAGTTCACTCACACTCTTGTCCATCGAGTCCGTGATGCCATCCAGCCATCTCATCCTTGGTCGTCCCCTCCTCCTCCTGCCCCCAATCCCTCCCAGCATCAGAGTCTTTTCCAATGAGTCAACTCTTCACATGAGGTGGCAAAAATACTGGAGCTTCAGCTTTAGCATCATTCCTTCCAAAGAAATCCCAGGGTGATCTCCTTTAGAATGGACTGGTTGGATCTCCTTGCAGACCAAGGGACTCTCAAGAGTCTTCTCCAACAACACAGTTCAAAAGCATCAATTCTTTGGCGCTCAGCCTTCTTCACAGTTCAACTCTCACATCCATACATGACCACAGGAAAAACCATAGCCTTGACTAGACAGACCTTAGTCAGCAAAGTAATGTCTCTGCTTTTGAATATGCTGTCTAGGTTGATCATAGCTTTCCTTCCAAGGAGTAAGCGTCTTTTAATTTCATGGCTGCAGTCACCATCTGCAGTGATTTTGGAGCCCCAAAAAATAAAGTCTGACACTGTTTCCACTGTTTCCCCATCTATTTCACATGAAGTGAACTGTGGTGTTGGAGAAGACTTTTGAGAGTCTCTTGGACTGTAAGGAGATCCAACCAGTCCATTCTGAAGGAGATCAACCCTGGGATTTCTTTGGAAGGAATGATGCTAAAGCTGAAACTTCAGTACTTTGGCCACCTCATGTGAAGAACTGACTCACTGGAAAAGACTCTGATGCTGGGAGGGATTGGGGGCAGGAGGAGGAGGGGACGACTGAGGATGAGATGGCTGGAAGGCATCATGGATGTGAGCCTGAGTGAACTCCAGGAGCTGGTGATGGACAGGGAGGCCTGGCGTGCTGCGATTCATGGGGTCGCAAAGAGTCGGACACAACTGAGCGACTGAACTGAACTGAACTGAACTGAACTGAACTGATGGGACCGGATGCCATGATCTTCGTTTTCTGAATGTTGAGCTTTAAGCCAACTTTTTCACTCTCCTCTTTCACTTTCATCAAGAGGCTTTTTACCTCCTCTTCACTTTCTGCCATAAGAGTGGTATCAGCTGCATATCTGAGGTTATTGATACTTCTCCCAACAGTCTTGATTCCAGCTTGTGTTTCTTCCAGTCCAGCGTTTCTCATGATGTACTCTGCATATAAGTTAAATAAGCAGGGTGACAATATACAGCCTTGACATACTCCTTTTCCTATTTGGAACCAGTCTGTTGTTCCATGTCCAGTTCTAACTGTTGCTTCCTGACCTGCATACAGGTTTCTCAAGAGGCAGATCAGGTGGTCTGGTATGCCCATCTCTTTCAGAATTTTCCACAGTTTAGCTTTGACTATACGAACCTTTGTCAGCCAAATGATGGCTCTGCTTTTTAATACCCTGTGATTTTGGAGCCCAAGAAAATAAAATCTGTCACTGCTTCCACTTTCTCTAACCCTAACCCTAATCTTGCTTCATGACAATACTACTGAGCCTCAACTAAAATTCAGCAACAAGAGAGAAAACTGATGGAATGATTGTAATACAGTAGAGCTAATTAGCTGGCCCATTGTATCCTTTGCTTTCTGGTTGAGTCTATAATACAGCACTTCTTCTAAAGCCTGAGTGCTCCTATGACAAGACTTGGAGAAAGGATACTGGAAGGATGCATTGTTCTATATCTTGCAAATGACCACTCACTAATCCTGTTAACTGCTCCTGCCCTTAAAGAGCACGTGTGAATATGAAACTGGATACAAAACCTTAGTTTTGTAGAATCACAGGAAGAAACTATCCCAAATATTAGGTTTTTAAAATAATCACTCAGGGAGACAACAACTTCCCAAAGTGTCAGAATCAGCTCCTTCATTAGATCCCTTGGTATGAAGACTTCGGTACCCAAACACAAACTGCCCAGCTGGAAAACGAGCAATTGCTTGGGCATTAGTGATGCCATCTGACTGGCATTATGACTGGGCCTAGATCTATGGACTTTGGGGTTTAAACAAGGATTATTTGAATGACTTTACCTTCAGAAATAAAATCAGTGAGCTTCATTTGTCTGTAACACACACAACTTGAGTACCTGCCTTATGTCATGTTCTATGTAATGCACAAGGCAAAGTGGTTTAAGATACAAAAATAAACTAAAAAATAATATCTGTCCTTAAGGAACTTAAAGCCTACTGAGGAAGACAGATTAAGCAAAGGCCATATATGTGAGGACTTTGTAAATGTCTAAGTCTGTAACTTTTCATGTCTGTTGTTTACCCTCTTGTTGTTTTACAAAAGTAGCTAGCAGTAAAATACTTAAAATTTAAAGGATCTCTCTGTTTCCTTTGGGAACCTACACTAATGCTTAAGATGTACATCTTAGAGTAGAGCAAAGTCCAGAACACCCCCAGTGGCATTCTTTCAGTTCCATGAATATGGCAAGCTCATTTCTGCTTTAAGACTTTTTTACTAGCTGTTTCCTAAGCCAGGCATGCAAAGAAGCATTAAGACTGATCTGTCTTGGCCTGGGCATTCTGGCATGGGAGGAAAAGGAGATGGAGGAAAAATCACAGATAGGTTTCTAAGTTAAAAAATCTTTCCTAAAAGAACCACAAGGGACAATAAAGTGGTGACTATTTTCTAGGTAGAGCAGCCATTTGATTTGGGTTGAGGTACCTTTTCCTTTGGAATGTAATCTCCAGGGGAAAAACAACGCCTGACTGCAGCTCAACAAAGATGCACAACAGTGGCTTCCAAACCCTCTCATTGCCCACGATCTTACAGAAAAATATTCCTGAGTCAATAAAATGTGGAAAAAATGAGGACACATGATGCTATTGGAAATTTGAACACTGACTGCATATTTGATAATATTAAGTAATTATTGCTGTTTTAGGAATAATGGTGATATGTGATAAAGCTTTTAAAAGATCATACTGAAATATCAGAGATTCAGTCATGTCTGGGATTTGCTTCAGTGTATTACTGGGGAGAAGAAAATGTCCTGGGAGGAATATAAATAAAACAAGATTGGCCATGAGTCAACAGCTAGATGTCGGTTGCATGGGGATTCATTATACTATTCTGTCTTTAGTACATGTTCAAAATTTTCATAAGAAAAAGTATTTTTGAAAATATGCTACAGAGTACATTAGTGGCGGGTGAGGGGATTGGTCTTGTTGATCACAGCTCCTATTCTGGAAATATCTGCTCTCTTTAGGAAGAAAGTATCTGACTAGAGTAATTTGTGCAAGATGTGCATTTAACAATCCAAAGCAGAGATTTCTGAAGTATAAAGGAAAATCTAGTAAGTCTCAAAGAACAAGATTTCTTTCAAGCCTCTATATTTCAAATAAAAGAAATCACACAAAATTGTACTTCTATGACTCTATCTCATGTCACTCTGTCCCTAAGCCAGTATAATCCAGGCACACTGACCACTGGCCTCCTCAAATGTGCCAAGCTCATTTGTACCTAAAGACATGTGGTTTTAGTATATGTTTTGTCAAAGAATGCTCATCCCACTGGCTGGCTCCTGTGCTTCATTCATCTCAACCTCCCCCACCAAAGTTGCCTTTCCAGGAGGGCTTCCCCAGCAGTCCATCTTTAGTATCCCAACCCTACAATAACTATGACCCTAAGCTGTTATTTCAGAGCACTTATCACTAAATGAAACTGTCTTATTTGCCTAATTTATTGTCTGTCTCCTCTATCAAGGATATAAGATTTCTGACTGTAGGGCTCTTGTTCATCTTGTTCATGGATGTCCCCTGATTTTTTACAAGTGTCCAGCCAAAAGAGATATTAAATACAGAACTTTGAACATGGAACTATGTAATTTGAAAGAATACCTTCTTGCGCCCTTATGTTATATCTGGGGTTGCAAATACAAATGCCACAGGGCTTAGATGGGTACTAAATGCATGGGTCTTAGAGAAAAATAGAGATCATCTGAACTTCTCTAAAAGAGTAAGCTGCTCTTGACTACTACTGTTGCCAGGCTACAGTGCAGATCTCGTGTGGTCAGTTCTTCCCATTTATTATTGGGATGACAAATAGATGGGTTGACATAGCTCAAAATTAAACCCGTTTATAAGCTCTGCTCATACAGATAAGACAATTCAAAGATGAGCTGAGATGTTGAGAACAGATATTGAGAAGATCACACTCTACAGCATTGCTCGTAACAGCAAAAAATGGGAAGCAACAAAATCACCCATCATTATGGGAATCCTCAAATAATTTGGAGCAAGCCTATTTGATAGAATACAGTACAATTAAGACAAATGAAGTCTAGCCATCTATATTCATGTAAAAAGATCTCAAAAACATACAATTGGGTGACAAGTCAAGTTGTAGATCAATATACAAAATATAATAGTATTCATGTAAAACTAGAAACCAGGATAACTGCGTTTGTCTTTGCTTTGCGTATCTGGCATGGATATGATGCCAGATACAGTTTCACCACTAGCAATGATGGAGAAGTACGTGCTGCTTTCTCGTCTCTTCAGTCTAACAGTTTACGAATCTAAAATCTCCCCATCCCCGCGCCCCCACCTCCCCCGCCCCGCCGCCACGGAGAAGGCTATCCAGACCAGGGAATGAAACACGGATTCGCCCCTCACTTAGGAGAGTTCGATCTCTCTAGTTCTCAATTCCTTCTCCAGAGGCAGTATGTGTATAGACGAACAGCCTTGGCGAAAGAGAGACTTGGATTTATCAGCCTTTTTCAGTGTCATATTCTTCATTTCAAAACACAGATTCTAACACCTACTTTATAGACTTTAGTGAGGTTTACAGTTAACGTGTCAAATGACTAACAGTAGCTATTTATAGTAGCAGTAATAGAATTTCATTTAAGGGCTCAGCATCAGGGTCGCTAAACAGAATCACGGTTTTTCACGCTGCCTTCCAACCAAAACTGATTTACTTTGCTTTATCCTGGTGATGTTTCAGAAACAATCCAGAACAGTTGCTATGGCGACACTCTGGTTCCGCCTCCAAGCTCGTTCGAACAGCTTGCTGGGAATTGTAGTGCGTGGGAGATTACACTCACGGAGGGGGCGGGGCAGCTTCCGGAAAAGGTATATTTCCGGTTCTTGCCCTCACACCTACCCTCCTTATCCTCCCCGCTTCTGGGCCATTGAGCCCAAAATAAAAGCCCATCTATGTGTCTTCCTTTCCATGCTTGTCGAACTTACAGTTGAAGACAGGATAAGGGAAGCAATGTGATGCCAGGGCCGTAGAAGGGAGCCGCACAGGTGGTACAGGAAGAGGCGGGGCGCCCTGGCACGGAGGCTCTGCCTCCTACATCACTTCCGTAAACAAAGAGCACTGTGGAGGCGCAAGGTCCGGGATGTGACCCCGGCTAGAGCTGCAGCGGTAGCATCGGCGGCTGCGGCGGTGGCTTCAGAGGGCCCCGGGGTCTTTGCAGGGTGAAGAGAACCACGATCCCCTTTCTCCTCAGGTATGAAGTGGAAACAAAGGCACCTCCCCAGTGTCCCTTGTACGCCGCTCCCATCACTCTCTCTGGCCACTACTGGATTCTGGGCGGTGAAGGGTCTCCGTGACGGCTGATTGGGGAAGGGAAATGAGGTGAAGTCTAAAGAGACTCTTAGTGGTCTTTCTTGGAGGCTGTGAGTTCCTGGCTCTCGAAAGACTACGAGCTGTGTTCTGTGAAGGTCTTTTCTGAAAGGTTCCATGCTGCTTGGTATACAGGAGGAATTTCGGTGCTCCTGTAGTAGTGATGTTACTTCCGAACACGGGTAATTTTCGAGCCGTTCCCCCTCAGAACATCTTAGTTTAGACCACTCTTGGTTTATTTGTGTTGCTTTACTTCCTAGTTTTTTTTTTTTTTCCTTGTATCACCAACTGTGTATAAGCGTCATTAAATTCGAAAACCAGTTTATTTATGTGTAGCATAAATGCATAAGATCCTTGCCTCTAAGAACTGATATCCCATCTACTGTGTTGTTATTTTTTAATTGTTATAATTTAATTTGTGTTGCATGCCAAACCAACCCCAGAAGGTCTATTCTGTTACTGAAAATGCTTCTTAAAGGAAAAACCGTTAACCAAGATTTAAGCAGTTTGTTCTCTGCGCTTACAGACTGGGCAATACAGCCTTTACTTTACAGCCTTTGGTTTTTGGCAGTTTAGCTCCAGTTATGATTGTCTAGAGTCAGCCGAATAAACTTGGTTCAGTGGTTTAATAACAGTGCTAGTAGCACACACACAAAAAAGTTGTTTTTATTAAAATTCTCAAGTAATTACTTTAGGAGTGACATCAGTGTATTTGAATCTTTTTGAATGGTTATTGTTGTTTAGTCGCTAAATGGTCAGAAGACTCTTTTGGGACCCCATAGACCATAGCCCACCAGGCTCCTCTCTCCATGGGATTTTCCAAGCAAGAATACTGGAGTGGGTTGCCATTTCCTTCTCCATTGAATGGTCATAGAATGATTAAATTCAGCACAGCATAGTCAAGACCTAATGCTGCTAAGGCTTTTTGCCATCTGATGAGACAAGTAATCATATAAATTTCTCATCTTATGATACATGAAACAATATAATTAGGAAGAGTTGAATTTGCTGCTAAGTCACTTCAGTTGTGTCCGACTCTGTGTGACCCCATAGACGGCAGCCCACCAGGCTCCCCCGTCCCTGGGATTCTCCAGGCAAGAACACTGGAGTGGGTTGCCATTTCCTTCTCCAGTGCATGAAAGTGAAAGTGAAAATGAAATCGCTCAGTCATGTCTGACTTTTAGCGACCCCATGGACTGTAGCTCACCGGCTTCTCCACCCATGGGATTTTCCAGGCAAGAGTACTGGAGTGGGGTGCCATTTATGCATAAGTAAAAAGGAAATGTAGAAGGATGTTTTTAGATAGGTGGCTGAAAAGAAAATAAAGCTGGTTAATACATAAAGTTAAGGGATAGTACTGGGTAAATTCCCTTGTGGCTCAGCTGGTAAAGAATCCGCCTGCAGTGTGGGAGACCTGGGTTCAGTCACTGGATTGGGAAGATCCCCTGGAGAAGGGAAGGGAAAGGCTACCCACTCCACAATTCTGGCCTAGAGAATTACATGGGTCCATGGGGTCACAAAGAGTTGGACAGGACTGAGCAACTTTCATTTTCATATATATTCTCTCTGGAAAAACCAACTGTAACTTCATAGTGTTACTTTTTAAATGAACATTCTTTGGCATTGCCTTTCTTTGGGATTACCTTTTTTGGAAGTACGTGAACCATGAACTTTCAGATGTTCAAGCTGGATTTAGAAAAGGCAGAGGAACCGAAGATCAAATTGCCAGCATCCGTTGGATCATTGAAAAAGCAAGAGAGTTCCAGAAAAACATCTACTTCTGCTTTATTGACTATGCCAAAGCTTTTAACTATGTGGATCACAACAAACTGTGGAAAATTCTTCAAGAGATGGGAATATCAGACAACCTGACCTGCCTCCTGAGAAATCTGTATGCAGGTCAGGAAGCAACAGTTAGAACTGGACATGGAACAACAGACTGGTTCCAAATTGGGAAATGAGTACGTCAAGGCTGTATATTGTCACCCTGTTTATTTAACTTATATGCAGAGTACATCATGTGAAATGCCAGGCTGGATGAAGCACAAGTTGGAATCAAGATTGCTGGGAGAAATATCAGTAACCTCAGATATGCAGATGGCACCACGCTTATGGCAGAAAGCAAAGAAAAACTGAAGAGCCTCTTGATAAAAGTGAAAGAGGAGAGTGCAAAAGTTGGCTTAAAACTCAACATTCAAAAAACTAAGATCATGGTGTCCAGTCCCATCACTTCATGGCAAGTAGATTGTGAAACAATGAAAACAGTGAGAGACTGCAGCCATAAAATTAAAAGACACTTGCTTCTTGGAAGAAAAGCTACGATCAACCTGCTCCTGCTGCTGATAAGTTGCTTCAGTCGTGTCCGACTGTGTGTGATCCCATAGACGGCAGCCCACCAGGCTCCCCCGTCCCTGGGATTCTCCAGGCAAGAACACTGGAGTGGGTTGCCATTTCCTTCTCCAATGAATGAAAGTGAAAAGTGAAAGTGAAGTCGCTCAGTAGTGTCCTACACTTAGTGACCCCATGGACTGCAGCCTACCAGGCTCCTCCATCCATGGGATTTTCCAGGCAAGAGTACTGGAGTAGGGTGCCATTGCCTTCTCCGATGATCAACCTAGACAGCATATTAAAAAGCAGAGACATTACTTTGCCAACAAAGGTCCGTCTAGTCAAACTGACCTATGGTTCTTCCAGTAGTCATGAATGGATGTGAGAGTTGGACTATAAAGAAAGCTGAGTGCCAAAGAATTGATGCTTTTGAACTGTGGTGTTGGAGAAGACCCTCGAGAGTCCCTTGGACTGCAAGAAGATCAAACCAGTCAATCCTAAAGGAAATCATTCCTGAATATTTATTGGAAGAACTGATGCTGAAGCTGGAACTCCAATACCTTGGCCACCTGATGTGAAGGACTGACTCATTTGAAAAGACCCTGATGCTGGGAAGGATTGAAGGCAGGAGGAGAAGGGAATGACAGAGGATGAGATGGTTGGATGGCATCACTGACTTGATGTACATGAATTTGAGCAAGCTCTGGGAGTTGGTGATGGACAGGGAAGCCTGGCATTCTGCAGTCCATGGGGTCACAAAGAGTTGGATGCAACTGAGCAACTGAACTTCTTTTTATATTGGCAAAACTAAATGTATATAATAAAATTTCATGTTTCCTTGGAAGTAGAGAAAGTAAATTCAAAATAGTCATGGAACAAGTTTAACTTTACAGAACAGTTTTTGTCAAGGAACTAGAATCAGTATTATCTCTTGGGAGAAACTGAATTTCTATGTGGTAGTTGAAATAAGGTTTCTGGTTGCTAGTTAAAACGCAGGTACCTATGTCAGCTGCGAGGGATTGGGGGCAGGAGGAGAAGGGGATGACAGAGGACGAGATGGCTGGATGGCATCACTGACTCGATGGACATGACTTTGAGTGAACTCCGGGAGTTGGTGATGGACAGGGAGCCCTGTCATGCTGCGATTCATGGGGTTGCAAAGAGTTGGACACGACTGAGCGACTGAACTGAACTGAACTGATGTCAGTTATACATCTGTTTAAATCTAGTTCTTTTTTCAAAGAATACATTTTAGAAGGAAAACTTAAAGACCACCTAAGGCTTGAGTCAGGCTGAATGATTTGGTGTTCAGATGTCACACCGTTTCTATAACGATATAGGTTTTTGAGGGCAAGGACTTTGTGTTGCTCAGTACTGTCTCACCAGTGCCCAACATAGTGTCTGACATGTGGAAGAGAGTAAATATTTATGGGATGAACTAGTAAAATGATGAACAAAATTTCTTGTCTAACAGGTAGTTTTGGTTAGGGCTTCTGTGTATTTCGTACAGTAAATTAAGCTCAAGGATCCTTGTTCTAACTTTCTTTAATGACCTCTGAAGTTCTTGATCATCTTTCAGCCCATAAAGTGGGTCTTTGAACCCCTTTCATTTTGGCATCTTATAGCATATATGTATAAATCTGCTGTATTTTCTTAGGTCATAACAAGCTGGCCTGGGTGCAGTAAGGAGCTTAAAACAATGGAGGATCGCAAAGTGAAGAGGAGAAGTCCTAAGTCTTTTAGTGCCCACTCTACTCAGGTTGTTAATACCAAAAAAAATGCCATTCCAGTTAGTAAAAGCACGGGGTTTTCAAATCCTGCATCCCAGTCAACTTCACAGCGACCAAAGTTAAAAAGGTGAATTCTTCTCTTTTACATTATTATAGCAAAATGCTATTAAAGTAAATACTAAATCCACTCAGTCTTATAACATTTTTTTTTATCTTGGTTTGACTTTTGAGGCACATACTATATGTGATTTAGAAAAAATTTTATGAAGGTTACAGTGTACAGAGATTAAAAAATGCAGAATGAATGATTGGCTTTAAGGCTCTTTGTCTCATATTAAAATATACAGAGCAAGAGAACTTGTAGACAAAGTTGATGAGCTAGCCAGAAATGGAAAAGAGGTATGTGGTGGTTGTTTTTTACACTGAATATTTGTGCTTTAGTTTTTTTTTTTAAATAATGAATCCGTTGTTTTAATAGAAATAATTTGTATTTATTGTAAATATTTAAACACAGGAAAAATTGAAAAAACAGAAGAACACTAAAATTCCACCACCTGGAAGTAATCACTATTAACATTTGGTGAACATCGTTTGTCTTAAAACTTGAAAGGAAGCGGGGGACAAGTTTGAATGTGTTATGTATTACTGCTGCATATATGTATTTTGTAGTGTTAGATATTTGGAAAGCAAGATAATATCTTTAGAGAAAAAGCACTTCGTAACCTCCATCCTTTAGGTAGTTATGATTAAATAAACTTCCAGCTGAGACTTCATCATGAGAGTCAGTTGAGGAAGTAACGCTGTGACGCTTTGTAGCCGCTAGATTTACACAAAAGAAGAGGGCTGTCTTGGTGATGATCTCACTCTTTTTGAGGAAGCCAGAGACATAACCAGAGACACTTGGAAAAGAACATTCCAATAAGGACTAAATGAAAAACAACAGGAGTTACAAGGGCTTCTGGAAAGGAGTTTTCCTCCTGGAGGAGTTTAATTTAGAGTCAGATTTTGAAAATGGTTTTGGTTGGTGGAAAAAGAGGGCCAAGAGATTTGCAAGGAGATCACTCCTTTTTCCAGATTTTTGCATCAGTTTATTTGTAGCTCATTGTCATTTTCTACCTGGTACTTTTATTCCTATATGCCATTCTAGAATGTAAGCTTCCTGATGCCTGGGGCTTATGTGCCAGACAGTATTTAGAGTAGGACTTGGCACAAAGTGTAATTTCAGTGGGTACTTTTTAATTGAATTATTTTAAAATAAAGTGAAACAGCACGACATGATCAAAAAACTTGAAGTAGGAAGGGACAGATTTATATTTTCTTTTTTTGAGAGGGTTGTTAAATGATGAACTGATGCAAAACAGTTACTTGGATAAAGCTTCCAGTTTGAAAAAAACAATTTGCTACACCAAGACCTTATATTCTGTAGTAGTTTATCTTAGATTTTAATGTGAGTATGAATCTCCTGGGGATCATTTTAAAATATAGTTTCTGAATCAGTTAGTCTGAGATGGGGCTTCAGATAAGCATTTCTAGTAAGCTCACATGTAATAGGGATGGTACAGGTCTTAGACAGCACTAGAGTAGCAATCTAATATCATATACATATAAAATTACAAATCTTGCTTTGTGAAGAACTGTTACTGACCTACTGTCAACAGCCCGTGTGTTCTAAATTGATTTCAAGAGAATTAGTTTTGTCTTGCCACCTTCCCCCTACACCCACAGCCCACCCTATTCATCTGACCCAAACTGTAGTGAGTACAGTTGTGGGGAAGATGTCTTCACACAACATTATGCAGAAAGTAATTGAGTACTCAGTATATGTGTACTTCAGGATCTGTAGTATGTGTTGGGGTTATAAAATAACCCCTGTTCCCAGTTAGTCTTTCATTCACAGACCACCTTTAGGAAGTTTCCTCTGCTGTCCCTAGGCTGAATGAACTGTTTTTTCTCTTTGTTCCCATATCTCAATGTGTGTAGCACCATCACTCAAGTGTTTGGGAGCCTGGGATATGATGCTGCTGTTGCTGCTTCTAAGTCGCTTCAGTCATGTCTAACCCTGTGCGACCCCAGAGACGGCAGCCCACCAGGCTCCCCTGTCCCTGGGATTCTCCAGGCAAGAACACTGGAGTGGGTTTGCCATTTCCTTCTCCAATGTGTGAAAGTGAAAAGTGAAAGTGAAGTTGCTCAGTCGTGTCCAACTCTTAGCGACCCCATGGACTGCAGCCTACTAGTCTCCTCCGTCCATGGGATTTTCCAGGCAAGAGTACTGGAGTGGGGTGCCATTGCCTTCTCCGTGGGATATGCTAGGCATGTATAATAATAATCAATGCCTACTAAGGGCCTACTAATGTCTGAAAGGGCCTTCCTGAGGAAATCACATTTAAAGGATGTGTGGGAAGTAGCCTGGCAAAGATGGCAGTGGGGGGGGTGGGGGTGGGGAACGATGCTAATGTAGGCAAAGGATTAGCTGAAAGTAGATGAGAAAATGGATTTCTAGGAAGAAAAAGAGATTCAGAATGTCTGGAGCATTGACAGAACAAGAGGATTCCTGAAGGTTATTGGACTACTAAAGGGTTTGAATTAAGTCAATTATATGATCTGATTTTACTTTTTAAAAATTGACTTGACTGCTCTGTGGGCAAGGAAGGGGGACTCAGACAATACACAGAGGCAGGGAGACCAGTTGGGAAGCTGTTGGACTTGTTCAAATAAAGAACAGTAGCAGTGGAGAAGGAGAGAACCAGAAAGCTGATAGAGAGCTTTATGGATATAATCAACAGGACTTCCTGCCTGCACATGGGAACCATAGGAAGCTGGAGGAGTCAAGGATGATAACAGACTTTAGCACTCCATCACATCATGATTGTGAATTTATGTCTGTCTTTCTCCTTAGACTGGGCATGCTTCAGTACAATAACTGAAGTCCTGTGCATGTTCATGTACTCAGTATCTGGCACCAAGTCAGCTACAGAGTAGGGGCCTCATAACCACTTACTGGACAACCCATGGTTCGGGGAACAACTGGGATAAGGTTTAGATGAGAAAGCAGAATGTTTCCTGAGAAATGAAATATGAAACATGGGCTAGTAAGAAGACTTCCTAATTCTCTTCTCAGTTATTTATTTGCATATCTAAAGAATTAGCATACTGGAGGAAAAGAATGTCCCCTGGAGGAGGAAATGGCAACCCACTCCAGTATTCTTGCCTGGAGAATTCCAGGGACAGAAGAGCCTGGCAGGCTACAGTCCATGGGTCACAAAGAGTCAGACTCGACTAGCAGCTGAGCACGAAGATCTATTACTCTACTTTTTATATACCTTAATAGTTCTAGTTTACATTTGTTTGAGATTTTCACAGCCTGTTCTTCTGGTTTCTGCCGTGAAATGACTGCTTTTACTTAGTATTGTTTTTATCCTTATGTCTTGTTTTTATGGAAAATTCCATTTAACTCACTAATTTTGCTGAATCTAGAACAACCTGAAAAAATGGAATGATCTCTTTTTAAAGATAATCACATGCAGTTGATTTTTTCATTGCCTCCTTTTAACAGAGTGTCGAAGGAAAAGGCCAGACCTCCTGGTGGAGAAGGCAGAGGTGCCCAGGCAGCCCCGATCCAGCACTCCTTCCTTACCGACGTCTCCGACGTCCAGGAAATGGAGAGGGGCCTGCTCAGCCTGTTAAACGACTTCCATTCTGGCAAACTCCAAGCATTCGGTGATCCACAGTGTTTCTGTCCACTCTTTTCCTTCTCAAGATATTTGCATCATATTTTCTGCATGTATTTGTCATTCTTTTTTTTAAAGTGTCAGGTTTTTTTTATTAGAAAAGTCCGGAGGCATAAAATGCAGTCATCCTAGATTTCATTTGTCATGGGATATAGTTTACCTTTTAAAGTTTCAGGAGAAAAGATTTTTTTAACAAGGGTTGATTAGTTGAAATGTTAAAGTAGGATTGCTGTTGATAAGTCTCTTGAAAGTATAACGAACAACAGGGACATTCTTTGTCAATTAAAATATTTTAGATTTAGTGTTTTCAATTTGGTAAGACTCGATTATTTTTCTTTGAAGCCTTAACTTGTTTCTTGCTTACGAGTCCTGATTTTCAAGAATTTCATGGCTGAAGTTCTTATAAGACTCTTAATTCCACTCAGATTATTGTAAAATTCTGGGTTACTTAATTCTAATGGCTTTTGTCAACTAGGACATGAATAGATGGTGATAATACTCCTACATATGATATTACTATTAAAAAAATTTTTTTAGCTAAAAGCATTCTTATATTTAAAAAATTTTTTTCTATATAATTTTTTAATGCCTGATCATGTTTTAGATTGTTATTGTTTTCTTGATCAGGGATTTGATTTATAATTTTACACAGAAAATATGTAGTCATTACAACGTGATTTACAAAAAGAAAGAAAACTGATTTATCTTATGTACCTAGACTTTAGAAGTTTTTCCTCAAGACAGTTTAACCTATCCTAATCTTTATTAATGTTCTGGAATGTTCCCCCAGGAAATGAATGTTCCATTGAACAGATGGAACATGTTCGGGGAATGCAGGAGAAATTAGCTCGCTTGAACTTGGAGCTCTATGGGGAGTTAGAGGAACTTCCCGAGGATAAGAGAAAAGCAGCCAGTGACTCTAATCTGGAGAGGCTTCTGTCTGATGTGAGTACCGTCCTCTTTTTTTTTAATTCTTTTTTTAGTCAAAATTTGTATTGAGATAAAATTCACCATTTTAATCATTTTAAAGTATAAGTTCAGTGATTTTTAGTATACTCACAAAGTTGTACAGATATCACCACATCTAATTTCAGAACATTTTCATCACTCCAGAAAGAAAGCCTATACCTCTCCATTCTCCCCTCTCCCCATCCCACAGCGACCACCAATTAATCTTCTGTCTCTATAGATTTGCTTACTCCGCACATTTCATATAAATGGAAGTCATAAAATACGTGACTATATATGTCTGGATTCTTTCACTTAGTGTAACATATACTGTTTTTTAAAAAAATTTATTCAAAGGAAATTATATTTACATCTAGGCATATTTTCTGAGATGCTGGCAAATCTAAAAGTAAAAATATTTGCTTCTGTACATATATAAAGGATCTTAAGATATAAAAGTATCTCAAAAGATCCTGGCATGATTAATATATTTTGCATTAATTACTCAGGTGGTAGTTCCATATACATTTGGTGTTTATTGTAATTTAGTGCAGGGTCTCCATAGAACTGTATAACTTTAGGCAATTTAATGTTTTTGTAACTCAGATTTTTCTCTCTGTAAAATAGGGATGATTAATTCTACTTTCTACTAAAAGTGTATCATGTGAAATCTTTTTGTAATCCATAAAGTTTTAAAAGATTTTGATCATTAAAATGGCAACTTTTTTCTTTTAAAACCTATCAGAGATGATTATAGTTAAGAATGGTTTTAAGAATACTTATAAAGCTTCTTTTTTTATCATAAGGTTTTAACTCTTTTCTCATATTCTTATTTCATAAATACTAAAGCTACTTTATTATTATTTTAAGTGACTTTCTCAGTCTAAAAAGTTTTGGAAAGTTCTTTAATATTTTGCTTATTTAAAGAAAGTTTAAATGAGAAATAATTTCTTTAATATCTGATTAACAATTATTTACTTATGATATTTATGTTATAAAAATGAAAATTAAATTTGTTGCTTTGTGTTTACAGCTAGAAGAATTGAATTCTTCCATGTATCCTTTGCTTAGTATCAGCAGTGAAAAGTTTACAGATTGTAATTTTTGGTGAATTAAGTACTAATGAAGTGAAGAAGCCTACTATTATTTACTGGGGCCATCTCTTTTTCCTTTTGGTTTCTAAATGGAATTTCCTAATTGTTTTGTATGCTTAAAATTTGTTTTTCTATCATTTGTGCTTTGCTTTGTATTGTTTTTGGAATTTTAAAACAAAATTTTAAATATTTTAATCAAAAGAATGAAGAATTAGCCTAGTTGCCATATACATTATTTTGAGTCTTAGATTCTGAAGGTAAATGGAAGTGGGATAGTGGACATAATAGACTACACTAAATTTAATGTTAGAATTAGATGCATTAAAAAAGGTGTAGTATGGGGTTAACTTAAAGGAAGTCACCCAGGCACATGTAAAATATTCATGTTTTGACATTCCAATTTAGAGCATTTATTTCAAGAACTTTTTAAAATGTATTTTTGAATGTAGTGATAGGCACAATATGAAGTATGTAAGAATAAAAAAAAATGATCTTGTCTATATAGAATAATTTTAGAAGTAAGGCATCTCTTTAAACCAAATAATGAGATACTGGTAAGGATACTGGTTATAGAGTCAAGAGATTTGATTTTCAAAATTTGATTCCACATTTTGCTAATGTAAATTTTGGTAGATTGTTTAACATCTTAGAGTGTCCTCTGTAATTTGAGATAATTGCTACATGTAATGATGTGTATATGAAAATTTCCAAACTATATGTTATAGTCTATGTATTTTAAAAATATTTTGCTATTATTGCTATAAAATATACTATTTCTAGCTGCTAAATTGTATAACAACAATGAAGAAATAGGAAGATAGATATATATATAAATCCAGTAGTAGTAACTAATATCTAACCTTTATTGAATACCTATTATTCACCAAGTATTATATGAGCATTTTACATGCATTGTCTCATTTGGTCCTCCCCATGAAGGTAGGTAGTTCTACCCTTCATTTTACAGATGAAGAAAACACACTTTTAAGAAGCCACATAAACTGTAGGGAGATATGGATATGAGATATCATTGTCAAGAAAGACTTTAATACAGGGATAAGATATGAGTTAATTAGGAGGCATTTCTCAAGGGATAGTTCCTAATTCTTTTTTTATATTCTTTTTATAAAAATATATATATTTTTTAATTTGGCTGCACTGGGTCTTAGTTGCAACATGTGGGATCTAGTTTCCTAACCAGGGATTGAACCCAGGTCCCTGCGTTAGAAGTGTGGAGTTTTAGCCACTGGACCACAAGGGAAGTCCCTTTTATATTTGTTTTAAGCTTCATATTCTATGCTTTATATTCTTTCTTATATGCTTATGACACATAATTCCTATCCTCTTATCTGAGTTTTTGTTAAATATTTAGACTTATTTTTCTCACCAACTTCCTCAGTTCAACCCCCACATTTAAACAAGGCATGGTGGTAGAGTACAAGAACATGGGCTTTGGATTGCTTGGTTTCAAATGTTGGTAAGCAGCTGTAACCTTGAGCAAAGCCTGGCAACCTTAGTTTCCTCATCATTAATGTTCTATCTGTAATCATACTTTCCCCTCCTAATTTTGCTCTCTATAATCAGTTATTGTTTTTGTTCAGTCACTAAGTCATGTCAGACTCTTTGCGATCCCATGGACTGTAGCATGCCAGGCTTCCCTATCCTTCACTATCTCTCAGAGTTTGCTCAAATTCATGTCCATTGAGTCAGTGATGCAGTCCAACATTCTTATCCTCTGTTGTCCCCTTCTTCCCCTGTCTTCAATCTTTCCCAGCATCAGGGTCTTTTTAATGAGTTGGCTCTTCACATCAGGTGGCCAAAGTATTGGAGCTTCAGTTTTAGCATCAGTCCTTCCAATTAATATTCAGGATTGATTTCCTTTAGGATTAACTGGTTTGATCTCCTTGCTGTCCAAGGAACTCTCAAGAGCCTTCTCCAGTACCATACTTCAAAAGCATGAATTCTTCAGTGCTCATCCTTCCTTATGGTCCAACTCTCACATCTGTACATGGCTACTAGGAAAACCATAGCTTGGACTATACGGACCTTGGTAGGCAAAATGATGGCTCTGCTTTTTAATATACTGTTTAAGGTTTGTCATAGCTTTCCTTCCAAGGAACAAGTGTCTTTTAATTTCATGGCTGCAGTCAGTGTCCTCAGTGATTTTGCAGCCCAAGAAGGTAAAATCTATCACTCTTTCTACTTTTTTCCCCATCTATTTTCCATGAAGTGAAGGGACCAGATGCCATGATCTTAGTTTTTTGGATGTTGAGTTTAAAGCCACCTTTTTCACTCTCCTCTTTCACCCTCATCAAGAGGCTCTTTAGTTCCTCTTTGCTTTCTGCCATTGGAGTGGTATCATCTACATATCTGAGGTTGTTGATATTTCTCCCAGAAGTCTTGATTGCAGCTTGTGATTCACGCAGCCTGGTATTTCATATGATGTACTCTGCGTATAAGTTAAATAAGCAGATCGTCTTGGACATCTGAGTGCCTTCCTGAGTACGTACACTTGGACATTTGGGTAACCCTGAGTCCAACTCATGAATGACAAAACCAAAGAGAGGCAGACAACTACAGATAAAGACTCCAAACCAGTGGGTCTCATTGGCAGAACGCATGCTACTTCCACCTTAAAGTGACTGGTCACCCCTTAGGCCCAGCTGAATGGGGGAGGCAGAAGTTGGTTAGTCTTAAGTATGGGTCACCCATTAGAGATGGTTCTCAAAGTGAGGTGTGAAATGATGCTTCATTGTTATGACTTTTAGGAGCACCAGAATGAGGTGCATTCAACTATTTGGGGGCATTAAATAGGGGAAGGTGGGTGCAATGCAGTGTTCTTTTTATCCTTTATATTATGTTCCAGTTGTTAAGCTGAACTTAGGACACACTTGAAAAAAAAGTGTTGGGATTTGAACACCACATGGAAAAACTGGTTTCTAATCTACAGGGTATTGGGCTTTGGAAGAGAGAGGAGAGGGAAGAAAATAATTTTTATATATTTCTTTCCCCCATATGTATTATAAAAAAAATAATTAAAATATCTTCTCAAAGATTTTAGGTAATTGAAATATATCCCTGGATATCTGTGAGCAGTGTTTTCTGGAATCTACGTACAGAAGAAAGAGCAGTTTATTATCTGCTGAGCAATAGATAGGATTGAATAATTTTTATTAGTTATTTAGAGAGCCAAAGAAAAGGCTACAGTCTCTGACAGAACAAGTAGCAAAGTCTCTGCCTGCTAAGAATGATGATAAGTGGTCAAACATAGCCCTGTCATCAGTGCCCCTATTTTTTTAATGTTCAAGAGTATTTCAAAATCCTTTCTATTACTATAGCAGATACTGCTAATCAGTCATGGCACTGTCTGCCATTTAATTGGACAGGGACATGAAATTACTTGCTCTCTCTTAATTACAGTTAGTTGTCAGGCATTATCAGTTCTATTTTATATTCTTTCATTCTCCACCCTCATCACCTGATTCTATAATATTTCAAATTTCTGTTCTCTGGAAACTCTAGAGTTACACTGTTCAATATGACAAACACTAGCCAGGTTATCTACTGAGCACATGAATTGTGTCCAATATGGATTGAGATATGCTATAAGTATAATGTGCACACCTAATTTCAAAGAGTTAGACCAAAAAGAAGAATGTAAAGTATCTTAATGTTTTTATAAAGATTACTTGTGAAATGATAATTTTCTAATTATTAGTATAAATAAGTATATTTTAAAAACTATATCTGTTGCTTTTATTATATTTCTGTTGGACAGTACTGCTGTAGACTTTAGACATTGCCACTAAATAGTTATTCTTCCTAAAACATCACTTTTATCTTGCCATTCCTGTTTCTTACCAAGTTCTTCACTGTGTCAGACTTTTTAAAGGCTCTCAATAATTTGATCATAACATATTCATCCTGTTATGTTTTTCATTATTTTTCATTCCCATCAAGTTGGGTCTCTGGATGCTCAAATTTATGCTCACCTTAATGCCTTTGTTCAGGTTGTACTTTCTACCTAGAGTTACTCTGGCCTACCCTTTCTTCTTATCAAATAACACTCAAGCTGACCACATTCATAAAGCATTTTGTTTGTACCTCAGACTAGCATTCTGCCTTGTTTCATCTTATATGTGTTAAATTTCAACCTTCCAACCGAATGAGAATATCTTTGACAGCAGAGTTGCTAGCATTTAGTTGTCCACAGGATATCTAGATCATTGTTTGAACTGGGTCTTGAAAATCAGGTGGTAAGTGAAAGGTGAAAGAGGAAAATAAAAGGCAGTGATTAGAAGGATAGGGAATAAACTTTGCAGGAATTCTATCCTATTTCCAATCTTCTTGAATAGTCATAGGATTATAGGAAAGGTTTTAGAACTATGATGATTTTCTTCTATTCTATTCTTTTGGACTTTCAGAAAGAAATTATCTTCCCAAGGATCATAAAGTGGTATTATCTTCTCAAGTGAATTTTGTTAATGCAGTAAGTTTTCATATTTTCATATTTACCATGAAGATGATTCTTGCTGCATTAAAGTCATTTTGTACTCTATTAGAACCAGGAACACAGTCTTGAATCAGTGACTTTAAGTCTTCAAATTCTAGACATATTAAAATACTTCACTACTTTCAAAGACCGTCTTACCACATCCAAGTTTCTCAATAACAGCATAGGCACTTTCTCTTTAAACATATTTCTTTTTCTAATACCTCTGTCTCTTAGCTCTTGAATGTAATTTCCAGAAATGTAAAAGAGAATGAAAATGTTCTTAACTGATGAATTCAGACAAAAACTCCATTTGGCAGATGCACAAGATGTTCCAAATACTTCCACCAGCTAAAATGAAATTCAGTTGCTTTCTCGCGGTTTGAAGAAAAGCAGCACTCGACTTTTCCAGCTGAATCCAGTAGCAGAATCATCTTCCACAATAAGGAATTAAAGTAATTAAAGTGCAAATACAGTGATTGCTTTCACATGCTGCTTTTAGCAAACTTGACTTGCCATAATTCACCTAACTGGAGGTCTAGGCCTTATTGAAGGCTTAATCAGGAAATGTGATACAGAGCTTTTGCTGCTATGCTTAATATTGTTGCCTTACGGGTTTATACTTGAAATGCACTGTGCTAAATGTTGATGGGGCTGAAGGATTTATCCTTCCTGAGCTCATCAAACTTATTCCACTATTGATAAGTTGATGATGCACAGCCTTTTTGTGGCAGCCCAGCTTCAGTTTACATTAGACAATCAGTACACACACCTGGTGTGTTTTCCAGTGGCCAGTGACAACAAAATGTTGAATGAATATTTGTGAAATTTGCTATTTTTAATAAAGTGATTGTTTTAAATTAAAAACAGTCTCTCTGTTTTAGATAAACTTACAGTCTTCAGTCTGGGAATACAAGGGCTGGTTCAATCCTCAAAGGGTAAACTGTATTTAGAAAATTGAGGTTCTACCTTCCTTGCAAACCTTGCACCTTGTGCACATTTTAATATAGATATAATGAAAAAGAGCCTGGGCTTTGATCTTACTTGACCTTGGTTTAAATCTCCATTCTGCCCCTTAGCTTTAGGTTCATGTGTGTTTACTCAGTTTCTGTTTTTTTGTTTTTAGTCTAGAAAAATGTGGTTAATAACCAGCTTGTAATGGTTGTAATGTGGAGAAGGCAATGGCACCCCACTCCAGTACTCCTGCCTGGAAAATCCCATGGATGGAGGAGCTTGGTAGCTGCAGTCCATGGGGTCGCTCAGAGTCGGACATGACTGAGCGACTTCACTTTCACTTTTCACTTTCATGCATTGGAGAAGGAAATGGCAACCCACTCCAGTGTTCTTGCCTGGAGAATCCCAGGGACAGGGGAGCCTGGTGGGCTGCCATCTATGGGGTCACACAGAGTCGGACACGACTGAAGTGACTTAGCAATAGCAGCAGCAGCAATGGTTGTAATGAGGAAGTAAAACATGTATATATAAGATCCTTAGCACAATAGTTGACACCAGTAATGTTCAGCAGTCAGTAGCTTATTAATATTAACATTAGGTTTTAAACAATACGTGAACCATGAACTTCCAGATGTTCAAGCTGGTTTTAGAAAAGGCAGAGGAACCAGAGATCTCCGCTGGATCATCGAAAAAGCAAGAGAGGTCCAAAAAAACATCTATTTCTGCTTTATTGACGATGCCAAAGCCTTTGATTGTGTAGATCACAATAAACTGTGGAAAATTCTGAAAGAGATGGGAATACCAGACCACCTGACCTGCCTCTTGAGAAACCTGTATGCAGGTCAGGAAGCAACAGTTAGAACTGGACATGAAACAACAGGCTGGTTCCAAATAAGAAAAGGAGTACGTCAAGGCTGTATATTGTCACCCTGCTTATTTAACTTATATGCAGAGTACATCATGAGAAACACTGGGCTGGAGGAAGCACAAGCTGGAATCAAGATTTCTGGGAGAAATATCAATAACCTCAGATAGGCAGATGACACCACCCTTATGGCAGAAAGTGAAGAACTAAAGAGCTTCTTGATGAAAGTAAAAGAGGAAAGTGAAAAAGTTGGCTTAAAGTTCGACATTCAGAAAACGAAGATCATGGCATCCGGTCCCATCACTTCATGGCAAAGAGATGGGGAAACAGTGGACACAGTGGCTGACTTTATTTTTTTGGGCTCCAAAATCACTGCAGATGGTGATTGCAGCCATGAAATTAAAAGACGCTTACTCCTTGGAAGGAAAGTTATAACCAACCTAGACAGCATATTAAAAAGCAGAGACATTACTTTGCCAACAAACGTCCGTCAAGGCTATGGTTTTTCCAGTGGTCAGGTATGGATGTGAGAGTTGGACTATAAAGAAAGCTGAGCACCAAAGAATTGATGCTTTTGAACTGCGGTCTTGGAGAAGACTCTTGAGAGTCCCTTGGACTGCAAGGAGATCCAACCAGTCCATCCTAAAGGAGATCAGACCTGGGTGTTCACTGGAAGGACTGATGTTGAAGCTGAAACTCCAATACTTCGGCCACCTGATGCGGAGAACTGACTCATTTGAAAAGACCCTGATGCTGGGAAAGATTGAGGGCAGGAGGAGAAGGGGACAACAGAGGATGAGATGGTTGGATGGCAGCACCAACTTGATGGACATGGGTTTGAGTGGACTCCGGGAGTTGGTGATGGACAGGGAGGCCTGGTGTGCTGCGGTTCATGGGGTTGCAAAGAGTCAGACACAACTGAGTGACTGAACTGAACTGATTGAAATAATTCATATGCCATAAATATTTTCCCTTTTTAGTGTATAATTCAGTGGTTTTTAGTAGATTCAGAGTTGTGCATCTATCACCATAATTTAATTCTAGCTAGAACATTTTCATCACCTCAGAAAGAAACTCATAAGCAGTCACTCCCTATCTCCCAAACCCCTCAGCACTTGGCAACAGTAATCTACTTTCTGTTTGCATGGATTGGCCAATTCTGGACATTTTCTATCAATAGAATTATACCATACACAGCTTTTGTGACTGGCTTCTTTAACTCCTATAATGTTTTCAGGATTGCAAGTTTCATCCATGTGTTAGCATGTATCAATACTTCTTTTCCTGGCTGAATCATATTCTACTGTATTGATATACCATATTTTGTTTATTCACTTATAGCTCACTTGCCTTCACCTTGTAGAATAGGCCCATGCTTCTTCTACGTTATTTCCAGGCCACAGAAACAAGCACCTAAATGGAGATGGGGGAGGGCAGGGACCCACTGAATACTATTTTTTAAAAATCTCAATTTCAGTAAATTTTGGCATTCTGAGTTGAAAGAATTTTGGTCAGTTTATCTAATCATCTTTTTAATACCCCTTTTAAAAATGAGAAAGTCACCAGAACATTAAATGCAACCTTCAAAATTTTTCTGTTGGGATTAGCAGATAGGGATTCCAGGGGAAAGAGCATCCTAGGTCTGATAGAGCAAAAGGAAACTCTGTCATTTGACATGTTTTTCTTGGATGAGTCCTGAGACAGTAAAGAAAAAGCTGTTTCCTGTGGCTTAGTGACAGAGCAGTAGATTGACCTTGTTTGTTTAGTTGGTTCATTTGTCCTTTGTGTCAAGGAATTCCATGTGGGTCTCAGATGACAAATTTTTAGTTTATCTAATTTGTATCCTTTCACACAACTTAAACATGTTAAAAGACAACAGGAAAAACACATGAGGTACTTGGATTAGAACAAAACCTAATTATAAAATATTATTTATTATACAGATGTTACGTATTTACCTTCCCAGGTGGCGATAGTGGTAAAGAACCCAGCTACTAATGCAGGCGGTCCTAGAGAAGCAGGAGATGCAAGAGACAAGGTTCAATCCCTTGGCGGGGAAGATCCCCTGGAGAAGGAAATGGCAACCCACTTCAGTATCCTGGCCTGGAGAATCCTTTGGACTGAGGAGCCTGGTGGGCTACAGTCCATAGGGACTCAAAGAGTCGGACACAACTGAAGCGACTTAACACGTTTACTGTAGAAAATTTTTACTTAAAATTGGATTTTTTTAAAGTACTACCAGAGCAAACCATTTAATATTTGTTCACATACTTCCAAAGTTCTTAAACATTTATTTACAAAAATTAAAGTGAAAGAAAGTGTAGTCCCCCAGTAGTATCTGACTCTTTGCGATCCCATGGACTGTAGCCCATCAGACTTCTCTGTCAGTGAAATTCTCCAGGGAAGAATACTGGTGTGGGTAGCCGTTCCCTTCTCCCTGGGATCTTCTGGACCCAGGGATCCAACTCAGGTGTCCCAGATTGCAGGCAGATTCTCTACCATCTGAGCTACCAGGGGACTCGAAAAATTACAAAAATTAGGTGGCACAATTCATATAGTTTTCTAACATATTTTTCATGTTGTGAACATCTTTCCTTGGCGTTAATTGTTCATCTACACATTTTTTTAAAAAGGCTTCATAATAAATACTTAAAGGCATTTTGACCAGAATCAATAAAAATTTATCAAGAAGGATATTGTTTGGGCTTTGGTACCTCTTGTATAATGTGAAAATTGGCAATAGGTATTAAAATAACCAGAGGATTTGTTGAAGATTAAGAAATCCCACCGTTTGCATCACACAGCGTTAAAGTTACTGACTTTCTTGGAGACCAAGCAAACACTGGCTTCAGTATCCAAGTCTCCTGTTGGGGTTTGGCTCCTCTGCTCTTGTCTTCAGGGGCTTCTAGGACTACAGCGACTCCTGGGATCCTGTCACAAACTCCCTGGAGGGTGACAAAGGAGCAGGATCGCCGACTTGGCCAGAATCCAGTGCAGCCCTGATGATGGGGGTGTTGTCCTCCCGGCTTCTCGTCCCCCAGCTGGGACAGCTGGCGACCCAGTCCCTCCAGCCGCTCAGGCCCGGCTATGGGTTGTGCATGCCGGTGCTGCAGAGCCGCCTGCGGGACCGGGCGCGGCTGTGTTGTCCGGACGCTATGGAAACGGCGCGCTGCCGACCCGCCCCTTCCCCGGGCTGCCGCCTGCGTACTGCTCTAGCCCCTCCACGCGATCCAAAGAGGAGGCAACCGCCAGGAGCCGGGTCTCTCCGCCACCGCCTGGAGGTAAAGCCCTTGGCTTCCGGGCCGCATAGCTTTTGCTTGGGGACTTCGGGGTCCAGCGCCTTGGCGGTTTAGTTCCCGGTGCAGCCTCGGGAAGACCCTAAGGTGCACCCTCTCTGGGCTCCCCTTCCGTAGCCTTGGGGAACCAGCGCCCAGAAGTGGCGCTTGGGAGGAATGAAACTATCCCTGCCTAGGGTCAAGTTTGAACTGGGCCGTTGCCAGTAAACTCTTAGCTTCTGCAGAGCACGCATTTGGGGTAGAGATGAAGTCAGGTTCGTTAGCACTTCGGGAAACACTGATTTTCGTAGGATTCTGAACTCACTCACGACTCCCACCCTTCGTTGGCTAGTTCTCGCCCTCTTCCTCTCGCGGAGTCAGAAATGTGGAGAGTGGAAGGGGTGGGCGTGGGGTAGCAAAGGAGAAATACAAAGAACCTGCGAGTACAGTTCATGGTTAGACCTGCCTAGCTCTGAAAAGTTAATATGCTAAGATTTGATGAATAGGATTATATTCCTAAATAGGTCAATGGGATCAAATCATGGTACTTATATTTATCCTTTTAAAAGTACTTGCTGCTGCTGCTGCTGCTAAGTCGCTTCAGTCGTGTCCGATTCTGTGCGACCCCATAGACGGCAGCTCACCAGGCTCCCCTGTCCCTGGGATTCTCCAGGCAAGAACACTGGAGTGGGTTGCCATTTCCTTCTCCATTTAAAAGTACTTATGCTCTATTTATTAATAAATCTTGCCATATATCAGAACAGAATATCCAGACATCGCTTGTATTCAAGTGCAGCTCAACCCGTGTAATTGTTTTCAAGCCCATCTTGACCTTTGTGCACCATAAGAACCCAAAAATCGTACTCTAAAAACCATTATTTCCATGAAAGAAAGTAAGGATTGAGACTTGAAAGTTTTAGAACAACCATAATTGGTTGTTTTTCTCAAATGAATTTAAATAGTACAGTTGCTTCTTGTTATAATTTTAACGTTTATAACTATAAACTGCTCCATCAGTGAGGAAATTCATCATTTGAATATGTCCAGTTTTGGCTCATGGGTTTCCCTGGTGGCTGAGGGGTAAAGAATCTGCCTGCAACTCAGGAGATGTGGGTTTAATCCCTGAGTTGGGAAGATCCCCTGGAGGGGAGGACATGGCAACCCACTCCCGTATTCTTGCTGGAGGATCCCATGGACAAAGGAGCCTGGCGGGCTACAGTCTATAGGGTCGAAAAGCATAGGACACTACTGAAGCCACTGAGCAGCAGCAGTTTTGGCTCACAAGTGTGGTATTTCCTATCCCCTTCTATGCTATTAATAGGGCAGATTTCCTCAAAACATGCTGTTATTTTCATCATTTACTTGTACATTTAATAAAAATTATATACAAGTTGACATTCAAGTGTCTTGTTTTTACATGCCCTGCATATTAGACATTTAACTAGAATTACCTTTCATTTCTATTTTTTCATGAATCACACTCACTTTTTCTCTACACGTGTTCTTTTTGCAGTCTTTAGAACCATACAACCCAAGAGGAGGCATATTTAAAGAACTAAAATTTAGATAATAAATGAATCATTGTACAACTTGCAGTGTGAATTGCCAAATTACTCAAATGTAGGTACCTCTGTGCCAGGGAACAATGTTTTGTTTCCAGTTTCCACTCCAAGTCAGTGTCTTGTCCTGTGCAGCAGAACCAGAGTAATTTACATTCCTCCAACTGTGTAACCAGTCACCTGTGGAAACATGGTTAAGGACAACATGGTTCTGATTTATCCCAGTGATGATTTATAGCTCTCTGTATGGACTGGCGATTGTCCAGCCCTCTCACCCTTTAGTCTGACTTTGATTATCATTCGAATCACCACCTTTTCTTTCACTAAGCATAGAGGTACCAGTGTCAATTGCTAAGTTTCTAATTGATATGCCAGTTATAAAGAATAGTCAGTCATGGAATAGAAAGTATATTTCCAAATTATAGTAGTCATATATCAAATTAAAGTTACACTCACATATTAGGAAAAATCCAGTAAAATCTTTAAATTTGATAGCCAATTACTGCCTGTGTGTCCATAGCTGATTTTCTTTACCCTGTTCTTCTTGTCTGTAATCAAACTCTCAAGGTGAATGTGAGAAATATATGAGCTTATGTATAGGAAAGAGTGACTAGCACCGTGCCAGTCAGAGTAGCTGTTCAAAAAAAAGGATAGTAAATACAGCATTTATGACATATTCCTCTCCCCACTTTGATTTTGTTACTTATTATGTTTGTTGGATCCAGTTACACACAAGAAGAGCTACAGACTCAGTTCAGTAGCTTAGTTGTGTCCGACTCTTTGCGACCCCATGAATCACAGCACACCAGGCCTCCCTGACCATCACCAACTCCCGAAGTTTACTCAAACTCATGTCCATCGAGTCGGTGATGCCATCCAGCCATCTCATCCTCTGTTGACCCTTCTCCTCCTGCCCCCAATCCCTCCCAGCATCAGAGTCTTTTTCCAATGAGTCAACTCTTTGCATGAGGTGGCAAAAGTTCTGGAGTTTCAGCTTTAGCATCATTCCTTCCAAAGAACACCCAGGACTGATCTCCTTTAGAATGGACTGGTTGAATCTCCTTGCAGTCCTAGGGGCTCTCAAGAGTCTTCTCCAACACCACAGTTCAAAAGCATCAATTCTTCGGCACTCAGCTTTCTTCACAGTTCATCTCTCACATCCATACATGACTACTGGAAAAACCATAGCCTTAACTAGATGGACCTTTGTTGGCAAAGTGATGTCTCTGCTTTTGAGTATGCTGTCTAGGTTGGTCATAACTTTCATTCCAAGGAGTAAGCGTCTTTTAATTTCATGGCTGTGATCAACATCTGCAGTGATTTTTGGAGCCCAAAAACATAAAGTCTGACAGACTAGGATCTCTTATTTTACTCCCCTTTTCCATCAGACTTTAGAAATATGTAGAGCCCTTCTTTTACCAAGTGAGGTAAGAAGGAGTTCTCCACTTTGTGTCACCCATGCTGGAGTTTCAATTCAGTGGAAAAACTAGGCTGTAAGTGAAGAAGCAGCAGGACATTCCCTCTTCTAAGAGTGACACACTGCTTTGTGTAAAAACAAGAGCGATCCTAAATGATCAAGGAAGATCTTTATGGTACAGTGTTTCGGCTTTTGGAGAAAAGACACTGAGAAAAGATGAAAAAGTGGATGAGAATTTGATTTTGTACTCAGGTTTCGAGTCTCTCTTGGTATTAGAAGATATTGTAGCTGCTTTTTTGTAAACAGCTGCCCTACTGTGTATTATAATTCACAATATCTATTTTTGCTCCCAGAGTGAATTCTCATCTCAAATAAAAATGCTTTCTTCCAGTTTGCTGATGTCATAAAAAAAAAGTCTGTACCATCTTCATATGAATTTGATTGTAAGCTTATTTTACCACCTAACTCGACCCAATGATGGAAATTACTAATAAGATCACACAAGTGGATATGTTGTTACAGTTGTGATGCAATTGTCAGTTCAGTTGCTCAGTCGTGTCCGACTCTTTGCGACCCAATGAACCGCAGCATGCCAGGCCTCCCTGTTGATCACCATCTCCCGGAGTCCACTCAAACCCATGTCCGTTGAGTCAGTGATGCCATCCAACCATCTTATCCTCTGTCTTCCCCTTCTCCAGCCCTTAATCTTCCCAGCATCAGGGTCTTTTCAAATGAGTCAGCTCTTCACATCAGGTGGCCAAATTATTGGAGTTTCAGCTTCAACATCAGTCCTTCCAATGAATATTCAGGACAGATTTCCTTTAGGATGGACTAGTTGGATCTCCTTGCAGTCCAAGGGACTCTCAAGAGTCTTCTCCAACACCACAGTTCAAAAGCATCAATTCTTCAGTACTCAGCTTTCTTTATGCTATCTAGTTTGGTCATAACTTTCCTTCCAAGGAGTAAGTGTCTTTTAATTTCAGGGCTGCAATCACCATCTGCAGTGATTTTGGAGCCCCCAAAAATAAAGTCAGCCACTGTGTCCACTGTTCCCCATCTATTTGCCATGAAGTGATGGGACCGGATGCCATGATCTTCGTTTTATGAATGTCGAGCTTTAAGCCAACTTTTTAACTCTCCTTTTTCACTTTCATCAAGAGGCTCTTTAGTTCTTCTTCACTTTCTGCCATAAGGGTGGTGTGATCTGCATATCTGAGGTGATTGATATTTCTCCCAGAAATCTTGATTTCAGCTTGTGCTTCCTCCAGCCCAGCATTTCTCATGATGTGCTCTGCATATAAGTTAAATAAGCAGGGTGACAATATACAGCCTTGACGTACTCCTTTTCTTATTTGGAACCAGTCTGTTGTTCCATGTCCAGTTCTAACTGTTGCTTCCTGACCTGCATACAGGTTTCTCAAGAGGCAGGTCAGGTGGTCTGGTATTCCCATCTCTTTCAGAATTTTCATAGTTTGTTGTGATCCACACAGTCAAAGGCTTTGGCATAGTCAATAAAGCAGAAATAGATGTTTTACTGGAACTCTCTTGCTTTTTCCATGATCCAGATGATGTTGGCAATTTGATCTCTGGTTCCTCTGCCTTTTCTAAAACCAGCTTGAACATCTGGGAGCTCACAGTTCACGTATTGCTGAAGCCTGGCTTGGAGAATTTTAAGCATCACTTTACTAGCGTGTGAGATGAGTGCAATTGTGTGGTAGTTTGAGCATTCTTTGGCATTGCCTTTCTTTGGGATTGGAATGAAAACTGACCTTTTCCAGTCCTGTGGCCACTGCTGAGTTTTCCAAATTTGCTGGCCTATTGAGTGCAGTACTTTCACAGCATCATCTTTTAGGATTTGAAATAGCTCAATGGGAATTCCATCACCTCCACTAGCTTTGATTGTAGTGATGCTTCCTAAGGCCCACTTGACTTCACATTCCAGGATGTCTGGCTCTAGTTGAGTGATCACACCATTGTGATTATCTGGGTTGTAAAGCTCTTTTTTGTACAGTTCTCCTGTGTATTCTTGCCACTTCTTCTTAATATCTTCTGCTTCCGTTAGGTCCCTACCATTTCTGTCCTTAATTGAGCCCATCTTTGCATGAAATGTTCCCTTGGTATCTCTGATTTTCTTGAAGAGATCTCTAGTCTTTCCCATTCTATTGTTTTCCTCTATTTCTTTGCATTGATCACTGAGGAAGGCTTTCTTATCTCTCCTTGCTATTCTTTGGAACTCTGCATTCAAATGGGTATATCTTTCCTTTTCTCCTTTGCTTTTCACTTCCCTTCTTTCACAGCTATTTGTAAGGCCTCCTCAGACAGGCATTTTGCTTTTTTGCATTTCTTTTTCTTGGGGATGGTCTTGATTCCTGTCTCCTGTACAATGTCAGGAACCTCTGTCCATAGTTCATTAGGCACTCTGTCTATCAGATCTAGTCCCTTAAATCTATTTCTCACTTCCACTGTATAGTTGTAAGGGATTTGATTTAGGTCATACCTGAATGGTCTAGTGGTTTTCTTCACTTTCTTTGATTTCAGTCTGAATTTGGCAATAAGGAGTTCATGATCTGAGCCACAGTCAGCTCCCAGTCTTGTTTTTGCTGACTGTATAGAGCTTCTCCATCTTTGGCTGCAAAGAATATAATCAAATCTGATTTTGGTGTTGGCCATCTGGTGATGTGCATGTGTAGAGTCTTCTCTTGTGTTGTTGGAAGAGGCTGTTTGCTGTGACCAGTGTGTTCTCTTGGCAGAACTCTATTAGCCTTTGCCCTGCTTCATTCTGTACTTCATGGCCAAATTTGCCTGTTACCCCAGGTGTTTCTTGACTTCCTACTTTTGCATTCCAGTCCCCTATAATGAAAAGGACATCTTTTTTGGGTGTTAATTCTAGAAAGTCTTGTAGGTCTTCATAGAACTGTTCAACTTCAGCTTCTGCAGTGTTTCTGATCAGGGCATAGACTTGGATTACCATGATATTGAATGGTTTGCCTTGGAAATGAACAGAGATCATTCTGTCATTTTTGAGATTGCATCCAAGTACTGCATTTCAGACTCTTTTGTTGACTATGATGGCTACTCCATTTCTTCTAAGGAATTCCTCCAAGAGGAGCTACCCTGTGCCCAAGGTCAGGGGCAGCAGCTGTGCTTTGCTGGAGCAGCCATGAAGAGATACCCCACGTCCAAAGTAAGAGAAACCCAAGTCAGATGGTAGGCACTGAGAGAGGGCATCAGAGGGCAGACAGCCTGAAACCACAATCACAAACAACTAGCCAATCTGATCACATGGACCACAGCCTTGTCTAACTCAATGAAACCAAGCCATGCCATGTGGGGCCACCCAAGACAGACAGGTCATGGTGGAGAGGTCTGACAGAATGTGGTTCACTGGAGAAGGGAATGGCAAACCACTTCAGTATTCTTGTCTTGAGAACCCCATGAACAGTATGAAAAGTCAAAAAGATAGGACACTGAAAGATGAACTCCCCAGGTTGGTAGGTGCTCAGTATGCTACTGGAGATCAGTGGAGAAATAACTCCAGAAAGAATGAAGGGATGGAGCCAAAGCAAAAACAACACCCAGCTGTGGATGTGACTGGTGATAGAAGCAAAGTTCGATGCTGTAAAGAGCAATATTGCATAGGAACCTGGAATGTTAGGTCCATGAATCAAGGCAAATTGGAAGTGGTCAAACAGGAGATATCTGATAAGAGTGAACATCGACATTCTAGGAATCAGTACTGGAAAGCAATTGTCAGACCCTAATAATCAGTGAAGGAATTGGGCTTTTTCTTGGTTAGCAACTTTTAGAAAATTGGTAGATGTGGTAGAATTACTCATTTACTCACTCAGCAAGTACTTATCAAGTCCCTAACAGTTGGCAGGCTTCCAAGGTGGTGCTAGTTGTAAAGAACCCACTTGCCAATGCAGGAGACATAAGAGACGTGGGTTCGATCCCTGGGTTGGGAAGATCCCCTCTAGTCAGAAAGAGCAACCCACTCCAGTATTCTTGCCTGGAGAATTCCATGGACAGAAGAACCTGGTGGGTTACAGTCCATGGGGTTGTAAAAATCGGACATGACTGGGCAACTCACCCTTTCTACCTGTTGGCAGGCACTATGTGATAGGCAACTTCTAAAATGAGTCCCTACAACCCCAGCCTCCTGGTATTCCTCTCCTTGTGAAACTCCTCCCCTTAAGTGTGAGCTAGAATTGTTTCTAATACAGGCGTTGCCAAACTTTTTCTGTAAAGGGCCTGGTAGTAAATATTTTTAGCTATGCAGGCCACACGGTTTCTTTCCCAAATACTCAATTCTGCTGTTATACTATAAAAGCCGCCAGAGCCAATATGTAAATAAACATGATTAGCTGTCTTCCAATAAAACTATTTACAAAAATAGGCTGTAGGCCAAATACGGCCTGCTGACCATGTTTACTGACCCCTGCTCTGACTAATCAAAAGTGATGGTGTATTACTTCTGAGATTCCTTCTGAGGTTTTGTCACAGACTCTGGCTTCCATCTTGCCTGCCCTCTCTTACCCTCTCACTTGCTTACCATTTTGTGAGCTAAGCTGTGGAAAATTCAGCTGGAAGGGGAGCCTCCAACCTACAAGGAACTCTTGTTGCAACAGTATGAGGAACTGAATCTTGCTGACAGCCTTCTACCAGGGGTTGGAAGTGGCTCCTTCCACAGTTCAGCTTTGCAATGACAAAAGCCCCAGCTGACACTTGGGTTATGAGAGATCCTGAACCAGAGAACCTAGTTAAGCAAGCCATGCTTGACCCTTGACTCATGGAAACTATGACAGAATAAAAGCTTTTTTAAAAAAATATATTTTTATTTATTTTTTGGTTGCAGCACCCAAGATCTTCACTCTAGTTGTGGCATGCACATTCTTAGTTGGTACATGTGACTTTTTAGTTGAGGCCTGTGGGATCTAATTCCCTGACCAGGGATCGAACCTGGGCTGCCTGCCTTGGGAGGTCAGAGTCTTAGCCACTGACCTACCAGGGAAGTCGCATAAATGCTTTTTTAATGCAACTAAGTTTTGGGACCATTTGTTACATAGCACTAGATACCCACCATGTTACCCACATCAGATAACTAATACTCTTCATGATAGGCTCCTATAACAATGAACAAGGGAAATGCTACATATTATATCCTTCTCCTGGAGACTGACTATGGACATCAACATACGAAATTTCTAAAACATCCTGCAAAAAAAAAAAAAAAGTAAATTTTGTTCCATCAATAATTTCCAGGCATATTTAACCACATATCCTCTTTTTCTGGGAAATGCCTATTAATATCTTATGGAGCTACTACTTGGGGAGATTTTAAATGCTAGACTATGAAAAGAAATCATTCCATTTAAAGAAGTAGTGATTGCCAGCATGCTGTCTCTCCCTCAGTCAAATAACTAGTCAATGAAGTACAATATTAATCTAAGAGAATGAATATAATCCTGTGGGAATTTGCATCTGAGTCTGTATTTATATCTACAAATCATGTACTATATCCACATATTGAAGCCCACCAGCAGAGATAGTAACTATTCTTTCTGCAGTGTTACGTTCATTTTGTAATTCAGCAAATCCCTTACCACAGAGGATAATAACAATTCTGAGGACTTGCTAAATAAAAATCCCTTATGTTGGCTCTTAGAGACATTTCACGTAACAACAGCTGGGCATTGTATGAAACCAAGGATTTGTTTTCATTTAACGCTGATTTAGAGGGAGGTTTTAATTTTCCACATTGCCATGAGGTTTTTATCTGAACATTGTTGTAGTGTAGTTTGCCAAGACACATCACTACCTTGCTTCACACATGAGACTGAGGCTCAGAGATGAAATTACCTGTGAAGCGTCAATCTTTTTTTCTTCTGGCTATATCCATATGGCACTTGGGATCTTAGTTACCAGACCAGGAATCAAAGCCATGCCCCCTTCAATGGGAAGCAAGGAGTCCTAACCACTTGACCACCAGAGAAGCCTCTAAGAGCTTCAGTCTGGGGGAGATCAGAGCAAGAGTCCAAATTTGGTGCTCACCATGTCATGCTGCCCTTCCTAATATGGTGCATGCCCTTCTGAGATACTCATTTTTAAAATATGTTTCTATCCGACTGAAGTGTAATAAGTATAGAGGCACCACCAGTGTTTGTCTTATTTTCAGATTTTTCTGACTTGCCAAAAAATTTTCCTCAGCTACTCCAGGCTAAAGAAATTCACATTGTTCCCTCTTTTCTTGGTATTTATAGCAACAGAGGTTGCTTAGAAACTTAAACATTTCTGACGCTTGAACCTCAGCTATAATTTCCCTGAGAAGCAGTCATCCAATTTGTGTTTTAATGCCTTCTGTAATGGACATAATCTCCCGGGACAGCTAATGCTGCTGAAGTGATTGTTTTCCTACTTAGACTGAGCCAAAATCCATCCCTCTGACTTCATCCATTTTTCTTAATTTTGTCTTCTGGGCACTCACAAACCATATGTAATTGATTTTATATATAAAAAGCCTCCAGATTTTGATGTGTGTGTGGTATGGTATGCTTTTCCCTATTTAAAACAGATATTCTATTTTTCTATAAATGAAAAAAATCTCTCTTTCTCTTTGATTTGTCATCTAAGAAGTGTGTAACTTACATGAGGCTATTTCTGCTCTTATGATTAGTTGTCTGTCCCCATGCTAATACCATGTTATCGTATTACTGCAGCTTTATAAAGTCTTTTATAGATTAATTTTTTATTGAAATATAGTTGATTTGCAATGTTTTCATTTCAGGTGTATAGCATAGTGATTCAACAGTTTTACAGATTATACTTGATTAAAAGTTATTACAAGATAATGGCTGTAATTCCTCATGCTATACAATATATCCTTTAAAAAAAAATAAGATACAGTTGTGATGTAGTGGTGATTGTGATTTAGTCACTCAGTTGTGTCCAACTCTTGCAGCCCCATGGACTGTAGCCCCCAGGCTCCTCTGTCCATGGGATTTCCCTGAAAGATTAATGGAGTGGGTAGCCATTAGCCATTTCCTTCTCTAGGGGATATTCCTGACTCAGGGATCAAACCTGCATCTCTTGTGTTGCAGGCAGTCTCCTGCATTGCAGGCGGATTCTTTACCGTCTGAGCTACCAGGGAAGCCCATAGTTGTGATACAGTTTATATATATATATATATATATATATATATATATATATATATATATATAACTTTGCTGTACACCTGAAACTAACATAGCTTTGTACATCAACTATAATTAATTTTTTTAAAAGCCCCACAAGGGCTTCCCTTGTGGCTCAGTCAATAAATAATCTGCCTGCAATGCAGGAGACCAGGTTTGATCCCTGGGTTGGGGAGAGCCCCTGGAGAAGGAAATAGCAACCCACTCCAGTATTCTTGCCTGGAAAATTCCATGGACAGAGGAACCTGTCAGGATACAGTCCATGGGGTCACAAGAGTTGGACACAACTTAGCAACTACACCACCACCACCACTATTCTTTTTCAGGTTCTTTCCCACCATAGGTTATTTAAAGATAGTGAATATTGTTTCTTGTGCTATACAGTAGGTTCATAGCTACAATAAGAAATACTATATCTATTTTATATACAGTATTGTGTGTATGTTAATCCCCAATTCCCTATTTATGCCTCCCTATTATAAGTCTTGATATCTAGAAGCACATCTCCTTCTCTTGCTCTTCCAGACCATCTGGACTACTTTAGCCCTTTATTTCTTGGCCATGCCACGTGGCTTATGGGAGCTTAGTTCCCCCAAAAGGGACTGAACCCAGCCCACAGCAGTGAAAGTGTGGAGTCCTAACCACTGGACTGCCAGGGAATTCCCAACTTTAGTCCTTTAAACTTCCATGAATATTTTAGACTCAGTTTTTCAAGTTACACACACACACACACACCACAATATCTCTTTGGGATTTTATTTTTGAGATTCCATTGAATCTGTAGATCAATTTGAATGAATTAGTTTCTTCATTTTTATGAATCTCAAATACATGAATCAAACATGTCTCTCCATTTATTTAGTTCTTTAAAAGTTGTTTTTCAGTAAAGTTTTCTAATATATTTTTTTTACAGTTGTACTTTTATTTTTTTCCTAGGGAATTAGTAGTGTTTGATATTATTCTTTTAAAACTTTTTAATTGAAAATAGAAGATAGAAAAATATGTAAGTCCTAAGGGTAAATACTCAATAAATTATGAAGTGGATTCACCTAGGGTCCCACTCTTCGATCAGTACCAAAATCCCTTCTCATATCCCTTCTAGTCATTCCCATCTCTTTCCTCACTAAAGGAAAAGGAAAGGAAAGTGAAGTCGCTCAGTCATGTCTGGGGGATTGCCATTTTCTTCTTCAAGGGAGCTTCCTGACCCAGGAATCAAACCCAGGTCTCCTGCATTGTAGATAGATGCTTTACCGTTTGAGCCACCAGGAAAGTCCCCACTAAAGATAACCACTATCCTTACTTTGAACGTTATAGTGTAGAACTTTGTATAAATGAGACTATACAAAATGTATCATTTTGTTCCCAGCTTCCTTTTTTTAATGTCTTATGATGTGTGATTTGTACATATTGATGTGTTAACAGCAGTCTGTTCATTGATCTATAGTATTTTATGGCATGAATATACGACAATATATTTATCCATTCAACTACTGATGGATGCTTGGGTTGTTTCCAGTTTGGAGCTATCCAGTGCAGCTATGAATACTCTTGTGGATATATTTGGTTTATATGTGCATGTTTTTCTGCATATTTTCAACTTTAGGAAATAATGCCAAACAATTTTTCAAAGCACTTATACTAATACTTATACCTTCACCAGCTGTATATGAGAGTTCTGGATGTTCACCAACACTCAGCTTTGTCAGTCTGTGCTGGATAACAAAGCATCCCCAAATTTGAAACAGGAATCATTGTCTTTCACAATTTTCTGGGTTCACAATTCATCTTGGCAGGTACACTTCCTCTTTTTCATGATTATTTTCGGTTGTGCTAGGTCTTCACTGCTACTCGGGCTTTCTCTATTTGCGGCAAGTGGGCGCTACTCTTCATTATGGTATATGGGCTTCTCATTGTGGTGGTTTCTCTTGTTGCAGAGCACAGACTCTAGGTGCACAGGCTTCAGTAGTTGCAGCACAGGCTCAGTAGTTGTGGCTTCTGGGCCCTAGAGCTCGCAGGCTTCAGTAGCTGGAGCTCTATAGTGAGGGCTTAGTAGTTGTGGTACACAGGCTTAGTTTCTTTGCAGTGAGGGCTCAGTAGTTGTGGTACACAGGCTTAGTTGCTCTGCAGCATGTAGAATGTTCCCAGACCAAGGATCGAACCCATATCCTCTGCACTGGCAGGCAGATTCTTATCTACTGTACCTCCTCTTCTTTTATAGGCTGGAGTCATTCATATGGTTGCATTTACCTAGGAGCTCAATTGGAACTGGAATACCTGAGTTGGCTTCATTCACACACCAGGTACTCTGACTTGGGTGGCTGAAAAGCTGAGGGCTGGGTTCAACCTCTGTCTTTTCATGTGGTCTTTCCTTACTCAGTAATCTAGCCTAAGCTCATTTACATGGAAGCTACATCTCAAGAGTGCAAAAAGAGAAAGCAAGTCTTAAGGCCTAGGACCAGAAGTCATTAACCATCACTTCCACAACATTCTAGTGGTTAAAATAAGGCAGTGCTAGTTCAGATATAAGAAGAAGAAGGTCAATAAGACTCTACTTCTTGATGGAAGAACTGGGATGAGAGAAATTATTCTTGGCCATAGCTTACAGACAATATACGACCCACCCTCTGGTCATGATTCACATGCCTTTCACAAGCAGAATACAATTACCCCATCCTAGTACACCCAAAGTTTCATCCAGGTTCATCCAGATTGGTAAGATTTTTATTGTTGTTAAGAATGGAAGTTGGAGCTTATCAAATGCACTTTTGGGGGAATTCCCTGGTGGTTCACTGGTTAGGGCTCTGTGCTTCCACTGCAGGGGCACAGTTTCGATTCCTGGTTGAGGAACTAAGATCCTGCATGCCACATGGAACAGCTGGGAAAAATGCACTTTCTGTATTTGCTGAGATTTTTATGGTTTTCTCCTTTGTTTTATCTATGATAAGTACATTGATTTTATAATATCAAACTAAATTTATGTTCCAAGAATCAGTCCAAATTGGTGGTGATATGTTAACTTTTTCATATATTGGTATGTTTGGTGTTCTAATATTTTGATGAGGATTTTTGTTTCAGGATTATGTTTATGATAATAAACCTATAATATTCCTCTCTTGTAAGGTCTTTGCTGGGTTTTGGTGTTAAGATTATGTTGACTTCATAGAAGAACTTGGAAATAATTCCCAATTTTCTATTCTCTTGAACAAGTTCAATTGATATTTTTTCCTTAAGTGTTTTGTAGGTACAAATATTGGATCCAGGAGTAGGGTACTGCCATACCAGCATCAATATATTCCAAATTATGTGTCATTAACATCCACTATAGCAGCATTAAATTGTTATTGGGAACTTGGACTGTTAGCAATCCATGCCACCAAAAAAATCTGTAGAACTATATTCTAGAATAGCTTAAAGAGCATATTATATACCTAATAAGCTTATACTTTACGCAAAGAGGTAGAAAATGACTTATTATAATGAGTCTGTTATTACTGGCTGCATTTGCCAAGGTACTACCAGAATTAAAGGAACTCAGAAGAAAAAAATTTGGTTTGCAAGCAGAAATGAAAAGAAATTCAGAGACAACAAAAAAACTCAGAACTGAGTGGAGGTGCAACTGAGTCACACATTCAACTAGCAGAGAAGCAATAGCGAAACCCTTTGAGAAACAAAGGCTGTTTAAAACTCGGCATCGCAGCAAGACCGAGTCAAGAAGAAAATGGCTGTCACACCACTGTTAGGATCTCTGAATGGAATAAGGTCTGCTAAGTCAGTTCAGTCGTGTCCGACTCTGTGCGACCCCATAGATGGCAGCCCACCAGGCTCCTCTATCCATGGGATTTTCTAGGCAAGAGTACTGGAGTGGGGTGCCATTGGCTTCTCTCTGGATCCTAACAAATCCACCTCTTATTGCTTTGTCTCTTAATGAATTTTTGCAGTGAGACATCAGGGCCTGAGTTTTGTTAGTTTTGGCCAAGCTTGAGTCCTAGGAGAGAGCTGAAGGACAGGAGGAAAAAGCAGTGGGAAAAATGTGCCATAAGGTGGTACCAGCAAATACTTTCACAGTTGGGAGCATATCTCAAGAAGAGGAGGCTTGGAGTTTGGTTCTTCCCAAGGAAAGTCTGATTAGGCTCATAGTTGTTGTTCAGTGGCTAAGTTGTATCCGACTCTTTGCGACCCCATGAACTGTAGCATGCTAGGCTTCCCCATCCTTCACTGTCTCACAGAGCTTGCTCAAACTCATGTCCATTGAGTCAGGGATGCCATCCAACCATTTCATCTTCTGTTACCCCCTTCTCCTTTCTTCAGTCTTTCTCAGCATCAGGGTCTTTTCCAGTGAGTTGGCTCTTCACATCAGGTGGCCAAAGTACAGGCGCTTCAACTTCAGCATCAGCCCTTCCAGTGAATATTCAGGATTTATTTAATTTAGGATTGACTAGTTTGATCTCCTTGCTGTCCAAGGGACTCTCAAGAGTCTTCTTCAGCACCAAAGTTCAAAAGCATCAATTCTTTGGCCCTCAGCTTTCTTTACTGTCCAACTCTCACATCTGTACATGACTATCAGAAAAACCACAGTTTTGACTATACAGAAAGACAGAGACAAGTCTCTAAACAGTTGTGAACATAGCACTTCCTGAATTCAAATAATTTTAGATAAATACTAAGAAATCAGTATTGTCAAAGGAGTCACCTACATGGTCTAAAAGAGAATGTCATTGAGACTAAAAATGACCATCGAGATCCAGCCTTCTACAGCAGGATCTCAGAATTGCTATGGATTAACTCTTTTATATACCATTCTTATCCTTTACAAATGGGAATACTTATTGAAATTATCCTTTTATTGTTCTACCATTTTATATGTATCTTGTATGTATGGGGGCTTCCCAGGTAGATCAGTGGTAAAGAATCTGCCTGCAATGCTGGAGACCTGGGTTCCATCCCTGGCTCAAGAAGATCCCCTGGAGTAGGAAATGGAAACCCACTCCAGCAGTCTTGCCTGGGAAATCCCATGGACAGATGAGCCTGGTGGGCTACAGTCCATAGTGTCACAAAGAGTCAGACATGACTGAGCATGCATGCGTATTGTGTGTATGGGCTAGGCCAGATAACTTTTCTTTTTAGTTCAGAGATCTGTAGGTCAAGAGTAGATCTTGGTCTGTCATGATTGTTATGAATCATTTCTATCTCCTGGAATCTAAGCTAAAAATATCGATGAAAAAAATAGAAAATATTGTTGAGATGTAACTTTAGGGTTGTCTGTTTTAGGGAGTGGATGAGTATGTTCTGCACATAGGAAAGGAAGGAAGTTGACCCAAAGGGTTAACTGTGATAGACTGTATTACTCTTGTATAACCCACCCCCCTTGAATGTGGCCTGGACCTAGCTACTTTCTTTTACCTAATAGAGCAAAAGTGATGGGATACTGCTTCTGAGGTTACAAAGAACCTGTGCTTCCCTCTGTGTGTCCTCTCTTGCTTTTTCATTTGCTTAGTCTGATGGAAGCCAACTGCCATGTGAATTGCCCTATGGAGAAGCCCATGTGGAAAGGAAAACAAGGGATTTCTCCACCCAACAGCTCATGAGCAACTGAAACCTGGCTTCAGCCACATGAATGAGCTACAAATCCTTCAGATGAGGGACTTCCCTGGTGGTCCAGGGGCTACTCCATGCTCCCAATGCAGGGGGCCTGGGTTTGATTCCTGGTCAGGGAGCTAGATCCCCCATGCCACATCAAAGATCCCACATGCTACAGTGAAGACCTGGCACAGGCAAATAAGCTAAAAAAACCCTTCAGATAAGATGGAGTCCTGGCCAACACCTTGATTGCAGCCTATGGGAGACTGTGAAGCAGAGGGACCCCTTATGGACTGAATTATGTCCCCGCAAAACCAACATGTTGAAGCCCCAACCCCCAGTGTGACTATATTTGGAGATGGAGCCTATAAAGAGGCAATAAAAGTTACAGTTTATAAGGTTGGAGGCCTTAATCCAATTGGACTGATGTCCTTATAAGAAGAGGAAGAGATACCAGAGTGCACCCCCACCCCCACCCCAAACCCATATGTGCTCAGAATGAAGGCCTTGTGTGAACACAGCAGAAAGGCTGCTGCTGCCAGACAGGAAGAGAGGCCTCGCCAGAAACAGCATGTAGATCGTAGACTTTCAGCCTCTAGAACTGTGAGAAAATAAACTTCTGTTGTTCATGCCTCATCCCCACCCCAATCTGTGGTATTTTGTAATGGCAGATCTAGTACCTTAAAAATACTGTACCCCACTAGATTGTGTGTGGATTTCTGACCTGCAGGAACTTTGAGATAATAATAACAGTTGTTTTGAGCTGTTAAATTTTAGGATAATTTTCCATGCAGCAATAGATCATTAATATATTAATCTATTTTTTCTCTCCTTATCCTCTGACTTATGCCTTCGAAAGATGGATAGGGGTAGGGGGCTGGTGGGGTGCATCCTCTTTGAGCCTTTCAGATTGCAGGGAAAAAAGAAGTTAGTATTCATGGCTAGTAAAGAATCATTCTAATTTTTGAGTCAGTTTCCCGGCAAAGTAAAAAACAACTCTGGTTTGGATTCATATTTCAGTGCAAGAGGTTGAGGAGAGAATAATTTCAATGATTTAGAGTTCATGAACTCCCTGTGCATATCTGTATGGACATATATATATAGTTCTAATTATATTTATATAAACAAATATATATAGGTGAATTGCTATAATTCTATTATTCCTATGAGGACAGCATTGATATACTGGATCTAGGTGATCTTAAGCATTTATTGAAATCAATGTACATTTTCTAGGACTGGACAAAAATAATTTGCTGAGATGTCAGCTGGGAATTCTCCCAGGGAAAGCCTGGAAATGGAGAGCTTCCACACAAGATTCAGTGCCTGGACACCTTTCAGCAACAAGTCATTAAATCGACAGGTAAGTCACATATTCTAGAATAAGATAGGATTAAATTCTAGGGTGACGTTTACTGTGATATATTAGGTCTCCTGTTACCATATTTAAAATAAATGCTTGTAAGAACTTAGTTTTTGTGTCACTTTAAACAGAAATGAACATACATTTGTCTTCCCCAAAAATAATCTCTCTTCAGCCCAGTTCACAACTCCAGTTTTATGGAAGGCACAAGACCTGCCCCCACTTTTGTCCTGTTTACACCTCAGGAAACAAAATAGAAACCTCCAGGACACACCCTGATTGCTGTAAGGGTGGTGTTTTGGTGTGGAGAGCATTAGTGTGTGTGTTTCTTTAATTTTCTCTTCCCTCTTGTGTCTACTGCACAGTTCCCTGGGGCCTGAGGATTCCCCCTCTGAAAGGTAATTTGAGAGGTAGTCAGTGAATGGCCCAGGCAGCTTTGCCAGACCTCCATGGAGAAGGCTGCCTGGGTACTCAGAGCTCGAGCGTGGCCCAGGCTCCTTCACAAAGGAAAGAGACCAGATGGGCTGGGACCAAAACCTGACTAGTAATAAAAGCAATGAGTTTATATTTGTCATCTAAGCCAACCTGGACTTGAGGTCCTGGTTTGGGGGCACACTGGTCCTGGTGTATGTCTTTTGTGGAGACACTCCTAACAAAGGCTATTTATTCAGTAATATTTACTAACTTTCATTTTGGTGGGTGTAATAGAAATGGAGGACTCTGGCTTGGTAAAATCACACCTACTCCACATGGCCCTGTTTTCACAAGTAAGCAAGTAGCTGATATGTATTTTCAAGATGAAATGTCTGGGATCTGTTTCTCCGGACCACACTAGCTTAGGTAGAAACAAGAGTGAGGATTCATTACTTCCTTGCGCCCTCCTTGGGTGCCTCTGTAATTACGTCCCCACCAGCCTTTCCCACCTGCCTACCCAGCAAGCCTGGGCTTGCCTGCATCCCTGGATAAAAAGCAGTTTAAGCTGAAGGGAAAGACCCTTACTACAATGTGAAAGTGCTTTATGAACTATAACATGCAAAGCAAATATTAGCTGTGAGGTTGTTAGGTTGCTTATGTCTTGCTTAGCAACTTAGAATATGTTGAAATGTCATTTCTCTCCCAACTTGTAGCTCTTTCAGGAAAGAGTTGCTCTTATAAGTCACTGGTTTGATCTCTGGACTAACAAGCAACGTCAAGAATTCTTATTCACGATTTTTTTACGATGCACTAAATCACAACTAAGGTAAATGTAGCCTAGTGATGTAATTATCTTAAAGAAAATAAAATATTATACAATGATCATATAACCTTAAAGAGTTTCTCTTTTCCCTAGAGAAAAACAACACAATCGATATTTCAAGGTTTATAAACAATCTTTTCTAGTGCTGCTTCCTCTTTGAGGATGAAATGGAGCCTTAGGGAACTTGAACACCTTCATACCATAGTGGGATATTTGGTTTTTGCAAAAAAAAACTTTTGCAAAAAGTTATAAATAGCTTCAGCCAGTGAATCTGTAACAATCTCTTAGTATATTAAGTTCTCCTTGAAACTATCAGATAAGGTATTTCAAGTAGGTGCTCCAAAATATTTGTTACATGAGTAGATGGATCTAAAAATATCTGAGAAGTGACAATGGCAGCCACATTTAGAAATATAGCAGGACTTGTACAGCAGTGATTACTGATTACCCATAAGTCTTGGTTTTTAATTGTTTCCCTTACATCCTATTATATCTGTAATTTATTTTAAAATACTCCAGCATGGCTGGTGTGACATGTGAAAGTGTTCACTGTAATTACACCCAGGGGCAGCTAGTGTTCTAATCTAGAGTTAGTACTCTTGGGTTGGTTAGCTAGCCACTGTATTGAAAAGGTTAAAATGTCTTAGTTATTACCAGATATATTGCTAAGTAGCATACCAAATATCAGACATTAGTTTTTCTCAGAGCAGCTCATGGCATAGCTTGCCGGATGAATGCTAGAAATGGCCTGTCTTTGGTGAAATTAAAGGTTTTCAGATATGTGGACTGGCCAAGATATTCTAGAGCGCCCTCTGGCACACTGGACCTGGCTGAAGAATCCAGCCAGGCTGGTAGGTGCTTATAAGGGTGGATTCATCCTCCAAAATATGGCCTTGTCTGCCTGCGGAATCTCTGAAAGCCTTAGGGCAACAACAAGGGTAGTGATAGAATCCTGTTTCTGGAACACTGTTATTTCTCAGTTGAGTGAACCCTTCACCCAAAGGTCAGAGAGCTGGGATTTCATCAAGCCCACAGAGGCGGCTACATGAATTCGTGAGGTTGGGAGGACAGGCCAACCTTTGGAATTCTTAGGTAGTTACCAAAAAGTACCTAAGAGTTGTGTAAGACCAAGCTGGCTAATTTTAGTTTATAGCATCTGTGTCTCATTCTTTCTAACCCTTCTGCCTGCCCCATTTCTTTCAATCAACCATTTCTTCTCTTCTGCCTATGAACTCACCTCCGCTGTCAGCTTTCTGTGCATCCATGGGCCCATAATGGATTATCCCTGAAAGAGTCACTGGAGGGAGACAGCCATCTTCTCCCATTAACAGACTGTGTTGAAAGAGGCTGCAAAGACAGGTCACGATAAAGAGGCTCTTCAGTCAATGCTTAAAAATCAGGGGGAAGGGACATTCTTATGGTAGTCATTGGCTAGGTTTCCTTTGGCTCCAGCTTTGCAGCTTTCAAGATAAGAAAATAATAGACCAAACCCTTATATCCATAATTGCTTTGTGAGCCTTCGTGTTCTAGCCTCATGCATCACAAAGTGAGCTATTTTAGTCGTAACCACTGGAAGTCATTAGTGATCTTGTAGTATATTTTGAGGCTCATTAACATTAGGCCTGACATTTTTTCACTGGAAACTTCACCATTGTCTGGTACCTGAATTATTCTTTTTCTAGGACAGGGATATAGAACTAACCGGTTCACTGAAATTTCTCTGCTTTGTTGGACAGCAGTTTCTGCAGAGCTGTGTGTATTTCATAGTCCCGTGAAGCTGTTATTACATGTTCTAGGCTAGTGACTTCAGGGGAAGTTGTATATCAATTTCTAGTCTCTGAGTTTGGCATCCTGAAACCAGAATCTTTAATTTGCAGTGGTGTTTTTTGTTGGTGAGCATCAGTCATTTCATTCCCCACAGTCTGGATGAAGTCTCTCTTACACTACTTCCTCCCATCGTTTTCGGTCTGTCATTTCTTCTCTCTTACAGACAGCTGCAGAGAGATACCATGTGTGGATGGTCTAATCTAATTTGAGCTATGCTTGATTTTAAGTAAATCTAAAAGCCCAACTCATTTTCATTTTCAGCCTAAAGTTAATGCAATAAATTTTAAAGCATCATTATTGAAATGTAATCCACATACATAAAACTCATCCATTAGAAGGACACAATTCAGTGGATTTCATACATTCCCCGAGTTGGGCAACCATCAGCACAATCTAAGTTTAGAACACATCCATCAACCACAAAAGAAACCCCCTTTCTATTAGGAATCACTCTCCATTCTAACCCCCCTCCAATTTCAGCCAATTCCAATTCCTCCAATTCTATGTGCAAATACTAATTTCTTTCTCTATAAATTTGCCTTTTCATATGAATGGATTCATACAAGTGTGGCCTTTTATGACTGCCTACTTTCATAAACTATAATGTTCTCAAGGTTTACATATTTTATAGCATTTATCAGTACTTTCATTTTTATCACGAAATAATACTCCATAATATGGATATGCCATATTTTATTTATTCACCAGTTGATGGAATTTGGGTTGTTTCCACATTTTGACTATTGTAAACAATGCTGCTGTAAATATCACTTTATAAGTCCTTCTCTATGGATGCTTATTTCTTTTAGGTGTATAGCTAGAAATGGAATTGCTGAGTCAAATGGTAATACTAAAATCAACTTTTAACTATTGTTTCTTCTGAATTTTGTTTACTCCTCTAGTCCCTATTCCCCCATAATTATGAATAAGCTTGTGACTAAATGAGAGAATTTAGCGTTATTTGAATGCCTGAACACTTTGTATGTAAGCTCAGTCATTTTTGTGTAATACTTTGTTTTCAAGATGGAGAAGCCAAAGTTTAAGATGCTTTGTTTTATAATTTCTGAATAACTTTGTTTTAATTCAGGCAGTTATAAAACTTAAATAGGCTATTGCAATATTGGCCAGAAATATGTTGTCACAGTTTTTATTAAAAGTTTATTCTTAATCTCTATGAGGTATATTCACAAATCTAATATTTTTCTGTCCTAAGTAAATATTCCATGTTGTTAAGAGTTTAGAATTTTTCTTATAATATTTAAGACATTTTTCAAAGGTTCACCTTCTTAAACCTTCCCTCTGTCACATTTTCCCTCTCATCTCAACTTAAATGTCACCTCTGCTGGGAAGAGATGTCCTCTTTGTGCTCAACTTTCACCCCCATGATTTTTAGAAATCTCTATCATGGCACTTCCCCCAACTTCCCATACATTATGCTTGTCTGGCCACATGTCTGATGATTTCCAGTGGTGTTGTCCCCCTGCCTCTTGCCTAGGCTGACCTTTCCTGTGACTCCTTGAAGGAAACTTGGCTGTTTGTGTCTGTCATGCTTGGAGAAACCTATGAGACATTTGAATCAGTCTCCCAGTCACACTGGTGGAACCGGTTTCAAATTGCTTCTGTTCAGCCAAAGGTGATACCTCCTACAAAGACCTTTCATTCTGGGGTTGGAGCTGTTCAAGCTTGTAGCTTTTCCTGGTGGGTGGGGTAACATTTGTGATTCACATAACTGCATTCCCAAGACTTGAGAGTCACTTGGACAGCAAGGAGATAAAGCCAGTCAATCCTAAAGGAAATTAACCCTGAATATTCATTGGAAGGACTGATGCTGAAACTGAAGCTCCAGTACTTTGGCCATCTGATGTGAAGAGTTGACTCACTGGAAAAGACCCTGTTACTGGGAAAGATTGAGGACAAGAGGGGAAGGGGGCGACAGAAGATGAGATAGTTGGATGGTATTACCAACTCAATGGATGAGTTTGAGCAAATTCCAGGAGAAAGTGAAGGACAGGGAAGCTTGGCGTGCTGCAGTTCATGGGGTCACAGAGAGTCAGACATGACTTAGCTACTGAACAACAACATTCCCAAGACATGGATGGAGTGTGTGTGTGTGTGTGTGTGTGTGTATGTGTGTGTGTATGTATGTAAGGAGAGGGAAATCACAACCAAATACAGATTAGCTTTTATCACTCATCTCCATCAGAGTCACCTGGAAATGGGGTTGGAGGGCAGAAAAATGTACCAACCCATGTATTGTTAAGAGGGAACATCCCCTCTTACTCTCATCTCAGTACACACATCCACCCCGCTCCCAAGGAGTTCCTTGGAGGACTCAGTTGAGGATATCTGTTTTAGTTGTAATCTCTGAGGAAATCTAGTGCATAAACTTTTTCAGAGACAACATACTTCTAGATTATCCTTAAATATAGAACAGCTATATCATGCTGAATTACTGCCGTCCATTTGAAAGGAGGATATTTCTGTGTGGAGGTGGTGGAGAAGAGCGGGGAGTATTCAGAGATACATTGTTTTCTAATATCCAAGACAGGTCTGGAAATGTGGGTCATCCTGCTTCTTCCCTCTCATCAGCCTCATATTCTGGATATACTGGGTTGGCCAAAAAGTTTGTTTGGGGTTATTTCTACCCTTTCACATAGATCAAATGGTTATGGACAACCACAGGAAATATAAGTATTTGTTTTGGAGATGGCTTTTAGGGGTGGATGAAACAAAGAAAGAAAATCCTGAAGTTTAAAAGGAAAGGAGAATATGAACTATACAGTCCGTATTCTCCAAGCCAGAATACTTGAGTGGGTAGCTGTTCCCTTCTCCAGGGGATCTTCCCAACCCAGGAATCAAACCCAGGTCTCCCACATTGCAGGCAGATTCTTTACCAGCTGATCCACCAGGGAAGCCCAAGAGTACTAGAGTAAGTAGCCTATCCCTTCTCCAGGGAATCTTCCCAACCCAGGAATTGAACTAGGGTCTCCTGCATTGCAGGTGGATTTTTTTTTACCAGCTGAGCTACGAGGGAATCCCTCAAGAAAGAAAATCCTGAGGTTTAAAAAGAAAGGAGAAACCTAAACCCAAAGCTTTTTTACCGGGTAAAGGTGGGACAGAGTAAGAGTGTGTGGTAGGAAAGTCACTGGCTTGCATTAGGCAAAGCCTCTGCACTTAAAGTCCTTACTTCCTGTTTCTCCTTTTGTAATGTTTCACTTCTCTTTACAGCGTGTAGCTCCACCTGCCATTCTTTATACACAGTAGTACTTGCTTGTTTATTTACTGTCTGCCTATTCCATTAGAAGGTAACTCGATGAGTACAGGGACTTATTCTGGTATCTCTTTCCATCCCTAGTACTTAAAACACCAGGTTCATAGTAGCCATTCAACAAATACTTGTTTGAATGAATGGAGATGTGTTAGACACTCCTATTACAATGATAATAAAAAGATAATCAAGAAAAAAAACTTTCCTTTGGTAATTCTTTAGGAGGAAGGACTTTTTTTCAAGATATTACAAGTTCTAGAATACAGGATATTATTAATACTTTGCTTCATTGAAGACTTTTCATTTTTAATCAATTCAAGACTTCTATAAAGTGATTCCAGAAGGAATTATGCATAGTAATAATACCTAAGGGTATTACATATTGCTGGAGAAGGGTATGGTAACCCACTTTGGTGTTCTTGCCTGGAGAATTCCATGGACAGAGAAGCCTGGCTGGCTACAGTCCATGGGATCACACACAGTCCGACACGACTGAGTGACTAACACACATTACATATTGCACACCTCCAGGGGGTGCTGTTTCACTCTATCATCTGTGTGAATGACACCTGCTAAACTTGTTTATTGTACAGCTTCCCAAATGTAGCAGCCCTGATAATACTCCACTCATTTATAAAGTACATGATATTAGCTTCCATATCTACCATGTATCATTTACCCTCTGCATAGGAAGAGTCAAATCCACAGATAATTTACTGGAAAATGGAGACAAGGTTTTAGGAGACTATTTGTCTCTATCCTGTATTTAAGAATCTCTTTAAGAAATTTTCAGGAGGGTTGTGGCAGAGTCAGAGTAGAAGTGGGGCTTCCCTGGTGGCTCAGTGGTAAAGAATGCCTGCCAATGCAGGAGACATGGGTTCAACTCCAGGAGGATCCCACACGTGGCGGAGCATCTGATCCCATACGCCACAACTATCAATCCTGTGCTCTAGAGCATGGGAACTGCAACTACTGAGCTCATGTGCAGCAACTACTGAAGCCCACAGAACACGCTAGAGCATTTTCTTGCTCCACAGCAAGAGAAGCCACTGAAATGAGAAGCCCAAGCATTGCAACTAGAGTAGGCCCCACTTGCAACAACTAGAGAAAAACCCACATAGCAACAAAGATTCAGCACAGCTAAAAATAAATGAATTTTTTGAAAGAGTAGAAGTGGCTGCCTATAAGACTTAAATGGCTAAAAATCTTAGAGGCAGGAGGATGCTCTTATTACTTACATAATAAATGTTCAGTGAACACCTGTAATCTTTCGTCCTGCCTTCTCTGTGTATTATTTTGATGTCATGGTCAGAAGGCTTTCAAGTGCAAATAATAGAAATGGAATTCAAACAAGACTAAGAAGAAAAGGAAATTTAATGACCTAAGATTTGTCAAGTTATAGGCTGTGCTAGATCCTAAGATTCAAGCAATGTTACCATGGCTCTTTCTCTCTCCCTTCTCCCAGCTCTGCTTCCCTTGTGTGCTGCATAAAACTATAAAGATAAGCACAAGACCTTTATGAAGGAAATTAAAAATCTGTATTAAAGAACAGTAGGAAAAAACCTGGGTAAATAGATAGATATGATATATTTAAAGATACCAGTTCTCTCCACATGAATCTTTCTATTCAAGTCAATCTCAGTACAAACCCCCAAAGAGCATTTTCTTATGAACTTTGAGAAACTAATTCTAAAGCTAATCTGGAAAACAGAATGGACTATTACAGCAATGAAGAATTTAAGGATAAAGAAAAAAATTAGTGAGTTGCACTGCCAGATATTAAAACTACTTTAATCAATTTATGAAATATCTCCATGTAATAACTCAAGTATAAAGGGAAAAAGGACCGAGATAAGTGCTCTGAAGGGGAGGGAAAAAACAGGCAGCTATAAACATTGGGTAGAAAAGGCACTTGGGCAGCTGGGTGGAGATCCTTCCTCTTCTTGCATCAATTCCTGTTTAAAGGGCTAGAAACTGTCCATCACACACCCTCCCACCCACACTGTTCCCCACTTCCTCTTCATCTTCCTACAAAGCCCTTCCCCCTCCTAGTTACCCTGTGCTTCAGGGGTAGTGGGTCTCACCGACACCCAAAGAGTAAGCCACAGTTGGGCAGAATCATGGCCATTCCCTCCTCCTTGAGGTGTCTGGCTTAGGAAAGGGCACGTAGATCTTGGTTCTGCTGAAGGAAACACAAGAGAGTGGCTACTAGAGTTTCTGGGACAATTTTCTCCGCTTTCAAAGGGACCTAAAAAGGAACTTGAGGAAAGGACATGCTTTCATCTGCCCTATAGCCTGTGGTCTCTGTTGTGTGCAAATCTCTGCTCACAGTAGTCAGTTATTTGGGAACAACTTGAGAACAAGCTGGAGGAACACAGCAAACTACTAAACAGGCAAAGTGAAAATACAGAAAATCTTGACCCTTGACTATTTTGAGTTCTTGAATTCACCAACTCTGGAGCTGCCCTGATTTTCCTTCTTTAAGAAAAGAGACAGGAAGATAAACAGGTTTTAAGGTGGTCTGTAATAGTCCATTTATCTACTTGTCACTGTCTTGTCATATCAACTTTCCAGGATCTAACAAAGAACCAGATAGATTTAGAAAAACAAAAAGCACCTAGTAGTCAAACTGATGTCCTTTACACAATAGGAGAGAGCCTATCAGACCTTCCTGTAGAGTTTAAGTATTTAATTCAGGGCTTCAAACAGGATTATACATTCTTCTAAGTACATCATGCATGTATTCAACACTTTGTACCTGATTGGCATCACCATCAATATCTGCTAGACTGCCTCTTCTACCAATAGGAAGTCTAGTTCACCAACAATGAAGAGGGTGACCCCATTAGAGTCACTTGGAATTTGTTAAAAATGAACTGTGAGCCTCGCCCATAGACATTTTGGCTCAACATACCTGGGGTGGGGCTGGGAAGCTGTTTTTACTAAGTTCCCAAGATGATTTGATCTACAGTCAAGTGTATAACACAAGGCCTGGGATCAAACCAGTCAATCCTAAAGGAAATCAGTCCTGAATATTCATTGGAAGGACTGATGCTGAAGCTAAAGCTCCAATACTTCAGCCACCTGATGTGAAGACCCAATTCACTGGAAAAGACCCTGATGCTGGTAAAGACTGAAGGAAGGAGGAGAAGGGGACGACAGGATGAGATGGTTGGATGGCATCACTGACTCGATGGACTGAGTTTGAGGAAGCTCCGGGAGTTGGTGATGGATAGGGAAGCCTGGCATGCTGTAGTCCATGGGGTCGCAAAGAGTCAGACACGACTGAGCAACTGAACTGAACTGGGTGACCTGAAGGCCCCAAGGCTTCTCCCATCTCTATCTATTCCTTCTTGGAGGCAGGGATACAGACCATGAGTGTCCAGTCTTTTCTATTATCAATTAACAAAGCAAAAGTATTTGTTCAGTTTCTGTAGGTTTTTCATCTTTCATATCTGATACTTTTTAGTAGTTTTAGAATATTTCACTGTAAATAACTTTCAACTTGACACAAATAATAAAAGAAATATTTTACTCTCATGTAATTGAAAAACTCAGATGTAGGTTTGGCTGCAATTGAAGCTTGATCCAGAGGTTCAGTAATAAAACCAATGATGTGTTTTTTCTGCCCCTCTGCTCTACCTCTAATGGTCAGGGCTTCAACTATTATGGTTCCTCAGTTGTGTCCAGAAGAGAAAAATTATTATCTTGGTTTCACTCAGATTGGATTAGTTTGGGCCCATGCCCATTTCTGCCAGTGGCTGTGGCCTTGGGATTGACCCACATGAATTTAGTTAGCCTTGACCATGTAATTTTTGGAGTCAGCTTCTGTAGAACCATATGGGCCACCAAATAGGAATTGAGGTTATTTTATCTAAAGAAGAGGAAATAAATGATAGATGCCAAAAGTGAAAGTGAAGTGAAAGTGTTAGTTGCTCAGTTGTGTCCAACTCTTTGCAAGCCCGTGGACTGTAGCCGCCTAGATTCTTCTGTCCATGGGATTCTCCAGGCAAGAATACTGGAGTGGGTTGCCATTCCCTTCTCCAGGGGGGCTTCCCGAACCAGGGATTGAACCTGGGTCTACTCACATTGCAGGTAGATTCTTTACCATCCAAGTCAGCAGATAAAGTCTATTCATCGAGCATTCAATGAATCTTTACCAAGGGTCTACTGTATAACAAGCATAGTTCTGGGTACATGAGATTCAACACTAAACAGAGTGTAAAAGACTCCTACCCTCTGAAGTGCATATTTTAGACTAAAACTTGTCCTAAAATGGGAAAAGAAGAATGTCCATGAGTCTCACTGGATATTTGATAATACAAAATAGCACCCCTGGAAATATTTGGGAGTATTTTGCATGTCTTAGAGGCTAGAGCACTGTGGTAGACTGGATAAATGTCTCAAAATATGTCCAGGCCCTAATCCCTGAAACCTAGAAATGTTATCTTGAATGGAAAAAGGACTTCACAGATATGATTAAGTATTTATGATGGGGAGATTACCTTGCATTATTAGGGCTCAACATAATCTCAGTGGTCCTTGTAACGGGTTCAAGAGACATCATAATCAGAAGAGAATATGATGTGATGATGGAAGAGATGGAGCAATTTGAATGTCTCATGCTGCTGGCTTTGAAGGTAGAGAAAGGGAATATGAGTCAAGGAAAACAGGAAGCTACTAGAACCTGAAAAAGACAAGGAAACAAATCTCCCCTTAGAGTTTCCAGAAATAAACCAGTCCTGCCAAAACCTTGTCTGTAGCCCAGTGAACCTGATTTCAGACTTGTGATCTCAGAACTCCGAGAGGACACATGTACTGCTTTAAGCCACCAGGTTGGTGGTAGTTTGTTATAATGAAAAGGAAATTAATACAAGCAGTGATTTTGTCTTCCTTGTTTTTCAACTTTTTTTCTCATCCTTAATTCTAATTTAAACATATTTATTTACCCCCTGCTAAGCTACAAACACCATATCATGTGCTGGGGACAGAGCAGCCAAAAGACTGCTGCTATGCCTTTTTAATTTTTTTATGGGGCTTCTAGTCCTGTAGAAGAGAAAGACTTTAAATGGTGAATGAGTAAAAAAAAAAGGACTAAAAGATTTAAGAGTTAGCTAGAAAAGAAACACAAAAATAGTGCTTAGCTTATACTATAGTGCACATCAAGTATAAAGGATACAGGTTTTGGCAAAGAATATGAGATGGAATTAAGTATGAGAGGGAATTAAGTAGACAGGGCTCAGTGAGCAAACAGTAGCCTCACAAGGGGAGGTGTTTGGGGAACAGAAACAGTCAGCCTATTGGGAAGGTGAGAGGATTCTGGCAGTACCCCAGATATATCACCCCCCAAACCCACCCTATATAGTCACCTATATGTCACAAAACTAGCTTTTTACAAGCCATGTGACTTTGACCTGCCATTTTGGTTCCAAGAAAGTTTCGTGCTCCTGCCTCAGAACCTTATTTTGCTTCATTGGTCACAAGTCATATAATAATAAGAATCACACAAGGAAAGTCATCCTGCACTCACATAGTGATATCAAGTCCAAGTACATGCATTATCCTTTATTTTCCATAACCCTAGGCAGGTTTGGAAATCAATATCAAGGAAATAGCTACAGTTGTGCTAAGTGACAAAGGAAAAGTAACTGGGATCTCACCTAGTACAGGGGCTCAGGGAAGCCTTCCCTGGGGATTTGACACTTCAGCTGGAATCTGAAGGATGTTTAGAGATAGACAAGCCAAGACTTGGAGAATGAGTGTTCCATTTGGAGGGACCACTTGTGTGAAAGCCATGGAACTTCTCTATCTATTCAATAGTTCTATAAAATCAGGCCTTTGTAGATGCATTAGAAACTGTAAATAAGCAAAAAGAGGAAAATACCACAATCACCCATAATTGCACCACTTAAATGTGACCTTCTATCTTTTATGCTTTATGTGTTCATTTAACTATTTATGAATTTGCATATACAAATTATTTAAAAATCTTAAAAAAATCTTCAGTCAGCCTCCTTATTGCTGTACCCACACCTCAGTTTGCTCTTTTTTCCCACTGGAGACCTCAGCACATGGTTCTCCATTTTCTGTCCACCCCAGACCCAGTGGTTATTCTGTGTGACACTTGCCTTCATGTGAAAATCCACCTAGCACAGACCTTACCACCTCATCAAGTGTGTGTGAAGCTGCTAGATAAGACAAGGAGACGCTACCTAAACTACTAGAAGGCAAGGAGCTCTGCCAAGTCCGCTCAGCCCTCTCCAGACCACCTCTCCCACCTGCTCTCTCAGCCGCTTCATTATGATTGTGGCAGCTTCTTTCTACTTCTTATCAGAAGTTTTAGAACAGAGAATTAGATTCAAGTTCCATATTACTAAGCCTGGTTATTTTTGCAAAGCACACATTGTGCATTGAACGGCACACTGTGAGGCATTATCATGAATTATTTAAATGAAGCTATCCCTGTCACAGCAAATGAGCAAAGCACATTTTGTTCATTGTTTCTTCACATGTTGTTTCTCTTCACAAATTTCTTACTTTGCGACATTAACTAAAATGCAATGAGCCACAGTGTCGTTACTGCAAACCACCCTATTTCTCTGCTCCTCATGCACTGATTCTTTTTTTAATGTGACTGAAGCATTTTCTTCATGCTTAAGATTCATTATACTTGAATGTTTCCTTGTAGCACTGCAGACTAGGAACAAATATAAAACATGTGTAATTAAGGTTTACTTTAAAAACCAACTCAGACTTGATTCTCCTTTGCTTGACTGGGATGGAACAGTAGATGCTAAAGTGGATGGGAACAAAGACTCCGAAGATACTGAGACCTGTCTTTGAAAAGGAGGCTGAAAAGTCCTGTTTTGCACTTATTTTACTGATCTATTTTAGAATTCCAAATGAGAGCAAATTGTCTCTCAAGGGCCTGTGGAATGATTGTGAAGCCTACCTCAGACAGTGAGGAGTTCAGGTCATGAATCCACTGGGATTAACTGTCCTTGTTGTTGTCACAAGTCTCATTCAGTTTGAATGTTAATCACTTTCACTACTGAGAAGATCCTTATGAGACCCTTCTGTCTGTGGATACTCTGTGCTGCCAGGAGATGCAGAACTCCATCCATTGCCCTCCTGCTTACCCTCAATCCCCATCCTTTTCAGACTGCAGGTTCATTTTAAACCACTCTGTTCTATCTCCAGTTATGATAAAGCTGCATGGACAAGGATCAAGAAAAAGCAGTGACATAAAGTTAGGGGAGTAGAACATACAACAATAATAGCAATCATTAAACCTTGGAACTGAAGCAAATAGTTGCTTCTTAAAAAACAAAAACAAAACAACTTTTTACATAATTTTTAACCTACAGAGAAAAGGTGCAAAGCTAATGCAAATAGTTTCTTTAAATTTTTTACCTGGATCCCTTGATTATTAACATTTTACCATTTTTTCTTTATTATTCTGATTATTTGAGAGAGAGTTGTAGACGTAATGCCCCACTAACCTGACAGAGAGTGGTCCACTGGAGAAGGGAATGGCAAGCCACTTCAGTATTCTTGCCTCGAGAACCCCATGAACAGCATGAAAAGGCAAAATGATAGGATACCAAAAGAGGAACTCCCCAGGTCATTAGGTGCCCAATATGCTACTGGAGATCAGTGGAGAAATAACTCCAGAAAGAATGAAGGGATGGAGCCAAAGCAAATACAATACCCAGTTGTGGATGTGACTGGTGATAGAAGCAAGGTCTGATGCTGTAAAGAGCAATATTGCATAGGAACCTGGAATGTCAGGTCCATGAATCAAGGCAAACTGGAAGTGGTCAAACAAGAGATGGCAAGGGTGAACGTCGACATTCTAGGAATCAGCGAACTAAATGGACTGGAATGGGTGAATTTAACTCAGATGATTGTTATATCTACTACCATGGGCAGGAATCCCTCAGAAGAAATGGAGTAGCCATCATGGTCAAAAAAGAGTCCGAAATGCAGTGCTTGGATACAATCTCAAAAACGACAGAATGATCTCTGTTCGTCTCCAAGGCAAACCATTCAATATCACGGTAATCCAAGTCTATGCCCCAACCAGTAATGCTGAAGAAGCTGAAGTTTAACGGTTTTATGAAGACCCACAAGACCTTTTAGAACACCCAAAAAAGATGTCCTTTTCATTATAGGGGACTGGAATGCAAAAGTAGGAAGTCAAGAAACACCTGGAGTAACAGGCAAATTTGGCCTTGGAATGCAGAATGAAGCAGGGCAAAGACTAATAGAATTTTGCCAAGAAAATGCACTGATCATAGCAAACACCCTCTTCCAACAACACAAGAGAAGACTCTATACATGGACATCACCAGATGGTCAACACCGAAATCAGATTGATTATATTCTTTGCAGCCAAAGATGGAGAAGCTCTATACAGTCAACAAAAAACAAGACCAGGAGCTGACTGTGGCTCAGATCATGAACTCCTTATTACCAAATTCAGACTTAAACTGAAGAAAGTAGGGGAAACCGCTAGATCATTCAGGTATGACCTAAATCAAATCCCTTGTGATTATACAGTAGAAGTGAGAAATAGATTTAAGGGCTTAGATCTGATAGATAGAGTGCCTGATGAACTATGGAATGAGGTTTGTGACACTGTACAGGAGACAGGGATCAAGACCATCCCCATGGAAAAGAAATGCAAAAAAGCAAAATGGCTGTCTGGGGAGGCCTTACAAATAGCTGTGAAAAGAAGAGAAGTGAAAAGCAAAGGAGAAAAGGAAAGATATAAGCATCTGAATGCAGAGTTCCAAAGAATAGCAAGAAGAGATAAGAAAGCCTTCTTCAGCGATCAATGCAAAGAAATAGAGGAAAACAACAGAATGGGAAAGACTAGAGATCTCTTCAAGAAAATTAGAGATACCAAGGGAACATTTCATGCAAAGATGGGCTCGATAAAGGACAGAAATTGTATGGACCTAACAGAAGCAGAAGATATTAAGAAGAGGTGGCAAGAATACATGGAAGAACTGTACAAAAAAGATCTTCATGACCCAGATAATCATGATGATGTGCTCACTAATCTAGAGCCAGACATCTTGGAAAGTGAAGTCAAGTGGGCCTTAGAGAGCATCAATACGAACAAAGCTAGTGGAGGTGATGGAGTTCCAGTTGAGCTGCTTCAAATCCTGAAAGATGATGCTGTGAAAGTGCTGCACTCAATATGCCAGGAAATCTGGAAAACTCAGCAGTGGCCACAGGACTGGAAAAGGTCAGTTTTCATTCCAACCCCAAAGAAAGGCAATGCCAAAGAATGCTCAACCTACTGCACAATTGCACTCATCTCACATGCTAGGAAAGTAATGCTCAAAATTCTCCAAGCCAGGCTTCAGCAATACATGAACCATGAACTTCCTGATGTTCAAGCTGGTTTTAGAAAAGGCAGAGGAACCAGAGATCAAATTGCCAACATCCTCTGGATCTTCAAAAAAGCAAGAGAATTCCAGTAAAACATCTACTTCTGCTTTATTGACTATGCCAAAGCCTTCGTGTGGATCACAATAAACTGTGGAAAATTCTGAAAGAGATGGGAATACCAGACCACCTAACCTGCCTGTTGAGAAATCTGTACGCAGGTCAGGAAGCAACAGTTAGAACTGGACATGGAACAACAGACTGGTTACAAATAGGAAAAGGAGTACGTCAAGGCTGTATATTGTCAGTCTGCTTATTTAACTTATATGCAGAGTACATCATGAGAAACACTGGAATGGAAGAAACACAAGCTGGAATCAAGATTGCCGGGAGAAATATCAATCACCTCAGATATGCAGATGACACCACCCTTATGGCAGAAAGTGAACAGGCACTAAAAAGCCTCTTGATGAAAGTGAAAGAGAAGAGCGAAAAAGTTGGCTTAAAGCTCAACATTCAGAAAACGAAGATCATGGCATCCAGTCCCATCACTTCATGGCAGATAGATGGGGAAACAGTGGAAACAGTGTCAGACCTTATTTTTTTGGGCTCCAAAATCACTGCAGATGGTGATTGCAGCCATGAAATTAAAAGACGCTTACTCCTTGGAAGAAAAGTTATGACCAACCTAGATAGTATGTTCAAAAGCAGAGACATCACTTTGCCAACTAAGGTCCGTCTAGTCAAGGCTATGGTTTTCCTGTGGTCATGTATGGATGTGAGAGTTGGACTGTGAAGAAGGCTGACCGCCGAAGAATTGATGCTTTTGAGCTGTGGTGTTGGAGAAGACTCTTGAGGGTCCCTTGGACTTCCAGGAGATCCAACCAGTCCATTCTGAAGGAGATCAACCCTGGGATTCCTTTGGAGGGAATGATGCTAAAGCTGAAACTCCAGTACTTTGGCCACCTCATGCGAAGAGTTGACTCATTGGAAAAGACTTTGATGCTGGGAGGGATTAGGGGCAGGAGGAGAAGGGAACAACCAAGGATAAGATGGCTGGATGGCATCACGGACTCAATGGACGTGAGTCTGAGTGAACTCCGGGAGATGGTGATCAACAGGGAGGCCTGGCGTGCTGCGATTCACGGGGTCGCCAAGAGTCGGACACGACTGAGCGACTGAACTGAACTGAACTCTAAGCATTTCAGTATGTTTCCTAAAAATCAAGTGTGCTCTGCTGAAAAATCTCAGTACATCCTCCAATGTCAGGAAATTATCATCAATTCAACAGTAATGTCCAATGCATAGATGCCATTCAATATTCCTGATTGTTCCAACAATGTCTTTTACAATCATCTTTTCCTTCTCAGTCCAAATCCAACCAAGGTTATTTGTTGTATTTAGTTTTCAGGTCTCTACATCCACCTTCAATGTGGCAAAATTCCTCAGTTTTTCCTTGTCTTTTCTTACTTGACACTTGATGAGGGTAGAGCTGCTACTTTATTGATGACCTTCAGTTTGTGGTTGACTGATATTTCCTCAAGATTACTTTGAGGTCATACATTCTTGGCAGGAATAACACAGACTTGATGCTGTGTTCTTCTCAGTGGATCATACTGGGGGTATAGTATATCAGGTTGTCCCACTGTTAATGATCTTGACAAAAGTATTTGAGTGATTAGTTTTAAATTAACTAGTAAGTATTTATGCAAGTATTTTTTTTTCTCATCAAACTTTTACCCACTAGTCTTAGCATATGTTGTTGATTCTAATCTGAAGTACTCTTTACTGTGATAGCTGATTTCCTCATTTCTTAATTTCTTCTATATGTATGAAATGGCGTTCTACTGCAAGGTAGAACATTTCTTTCTCCCAGGACTTGAAATGAGGCCCCAGTTAAGCCAAAAGTTTGTTATTTCATGGTCAAAACTGTCTCTGGGTCTAATGGATATTCAACAATCTGTTGGTAAGGGTAACTAAGGTCTTTTTTTGTCCCTCACTAGAGGTGCCATTTTCATTTTGCATTGAAACTTTCTGAGGCTTGGCCCACTCTATGGAAATTTAGGTTAGAGAAGACCCACTGAAGGATGAAATCTGCTCAGAGTCATCACTGTTCTTTCAGTGAGTTAATCTGTGTCCACTGGGACTCAGTAATAGGGCAGCAGCAGCCACTTAGTGAGAAAAAGTCTTGAAGTCCCAGTGGTGTTAGGTAAAGGAGTTCTGGTAGATTCTTATACCAAAGTTTTCAGTTAGCTGTAAGATTAGCCACAAAATGTCAGTGATTCTGCAGAGTTTGGAGGAAATCAGGGAGTCTCAGGGAAAAGCTTAATTTACTGATACCTGGATTGCTATCTGGAGGCTTAGAACTGTAGCAGATGTTTATTGCTAATATATAAAGAGAACAATCATGTATTACGTGTCTTTTTTGTGTGTGTAATTGTTAGCTGCAGGGCCAGCAGTACATCCTTCATAGACCATGAAATGTTTTTTGGCCTAAGAGGGCCTCTAAGATGATCACTTTAGTAGGGCCTTGGACTTTGTATTCCTTCAAGATCTATCTCTGCTTAGGTGGCATGCATGTAAGAAGTTTTCTTGAAGGGTATTGTATTTTAGAAGTTTTCTTTGTGGATGTCCTATTAAGAAGTTTTTGTTGAATGTATTAACATACGATATAGTTTATGCTTAATTTTTCTTTTTTAGTGATAAACACTGAAATATTTATGGATGAAATTATATAATGTCTTAGATTTGCTTTAAAATAATATGGGGATGATTGAGGAAGATGAAGAACAGGATATGGCAGAAACCAGGTTGGGTATAGGATAACAATTATTTAAATTAATTACTAGAGTCATAATAGTATTACAAATGTTAATGTAAGATAAAGACATTTTCAAATAAAAGGAAACTGACAAATTTTGTTGTCAGAAGACCTGCAATAAAGAAATGCTAAAGGAAGTTCTTCAGGCTAAGGAAATTGATACCAGATGGAAACTTGGATTTAAGAGCAGGAATGAAGAGCACAGGAAGTAATAAATGTGGGAGAAAATATAAAGTTTTAAAGTTATTTTAAAGATATATGACTAAAGCAAAACAATGTCTTGTGGGGTTTATAACATGAGTAGATGCAGTAGAGATGACAACAAATGCACAAAGGATAGTGAGAATTGTATCGTTGCACTGGTCCTTAATTTTACATAAATATTAGCTCTATGTAGACTATGAAAAGTTAAAGATGCATATCATGCTTCTTGGAAACAACTTTAAAAAGTAGTGCCAAGATACCCTAAAAAACAAATAAAGGAATTAAAATGGAATACAGAAATATTTATTAATTCAAATCAAGGCAAGAGAAGAGGAATAAAGTTTCACAAAACAGATGGGACAACCAAACAACAAATAACAAAATTGAGATTTGGGTTCAACTATCACCAATCAATCCTAAAGGAAATCATCTCTGAAAATGCATTGGAAGAACTGACGTGCAAGCTGAAGCTCCAATATTTTGGCCACCTGATGCGAAGAGCTGACTCATTGGAAAAGACCCTGATGTTGGGAAAGGTTGAAAGACAAAGGAGAAGGTGGGTGGCAGAGGATAAGATGATTAGGTAGCTTCACTGACTCAATGGACATGAATTTGAGCAAACTCTGGGAGATAGTGAAGGACAAGGAAGCCTTGTGTGCTGCAGTCCATGGGGTTTCAAAGTCAGACATGACTTAGCAACTGAACAACACAGCAACAATAACAATAATTCTCTAGAGAAGGAAATGACAACCCACTACAATATTCTTGCCTGGAAAAATCCCATGTACAGAGGAACTTGGTGGGCTACACTCCATGGAGTCACAAAAGAGTTGGACATGACTTAGCAACAGAGCATATAACAATATTTAAATTAAATATAAGCAGACTAAACCATCAAATAAAGACAATGTTTGTCAAGTGAGCAAAAAGATAATCTCACTGTATATTGACTACCAGGGACACTTTTAAATATGACTTTTTTTTTGCCGTGGCATGTGGGATCTTAGTTCCCCAAACAGGGATCAAATTTGTACCCCTTGTAGTGGAAGCATGGATCCCTAGCCACCAGACCACCAGAGAATTCCCTACATTTTAAATATAAAGGCACTTATTGGTAAAGTATAAGAATGCTGCTGCTGCTGCTGCTAAGTCAATTCAGTCGTGTCCAACTCTGTGTGACCCATAGACGGCAGCCCACCAGGCTCCTCCATCCCTGGGATTCTCAAGGCAAGAACACTGGAGTGGGTTGCCATTTCCTTCTCCAGTGCATGCATGCATGCTAAGTCGCTTCAGTTGTGTCCGACTCTTTGTGACCCTATAAACAGCAGTCCACCAGGCTCCTCTATCTACAGGATTCTATGGGCAAAAATACTGGAGTAGCTTGCCATTTCCTTCTCCAAGTATAAGAATAGGAAAATATATTATACATTATGCAAATAGTAAGCACATAAAAGTAGGATGGCAACATTAATATCAGACAAAATGGGCTTGAAGACAAGGATTGTTTCCAGAGAGATAAAGATGGGCATGTTATAGTAAGAAAAGTAACAATTCATCAAGAAGTCACAACAATTATAAATGTTTATGTACCAAAGAACAGAGTTTGAAATTACATGAAACAAAAACTGACAGAATAGAACCAAAGAAAAGGAAATTAGTTTGAATATAGAAGACCTGAGCAATCTTATTTTCCTAGAACTAACATTTATAGAAAACTAGACACAACAATTTCCAAATATATGTTTTTTTATGAGCAAAGTAACATTTATCAAGATGCATTATTTCCTGGTCCACAAACTAAGATTCAAACATTTCAAAATTCTTGAAATCTTATTAAATATATTCTTTAACAACAATGCAATAAATCTGGGGATTGATAAAAATAAGATATCTAGAAAATCCCCAACTATTTAGAGATTAACATCACTTATAAATAACCTATGATCAAATAAAAATCACAAGAGAAATTAGAAAATATTTCAAGTTGAACGACAATGAAAATATGACATGGCTAAAGTGGACTGCAGTGCAGCTTAGAGGGATAATATAATGTAAACATTTTTGTTAAAGAATAAAATAATTTAAAATTAACTATCTAAATTTCCACCTTAAGAAAAGGGGGGAAAAATATAGCAAACTATACCCAAAGTGAGTAGAAGGAGAGAATTGATGAAGACTGGAAATCAATATAATAGAAACTGAACAAACAATAGATAAAAACTATGAAAACAAAAACTGGTTTGTTATAAATAGTAACAAAATTGATGAACTCCTAGGAAGAGTAATCAAGGAAAACAGAGAGAAAATGTGAATTAGTAATATCAGGAATATAAAATTGGCTGTTGCTATAGATTCTACAAACATCTAAAAAATGTAAAATTATCAACAATTTTTTACTAATAATTTAAATAGTTTTATAGATTCTACATACATGGTGCATGAATTGAGATAGTTTACTGCTCCCTTTCCAATACATATACCTTTTATTATTTTCTTCCCTTATTGAACTGGCTAGTATCTCTATCCCATGTTAAAGTAGTGAGTGTAGACAATCTTGCTTTGTCAAGAGGGAGACATTTACTATTTCACAATGAAGTGTGATGGAGCTATAGGTTTTTATTCTAATTGCACTGGGAAATCATTGCAGGCTTTTACTTGCATGAGTGATATTATCTAATTTATATTTTTAAAAACCACTTGGGCTACTGTGTGGAAAATGGGCTCTAGGAAGAGTGGAGTGGAAGCAGTGAGGCAATCAGGAGGTGGCTACACTCGCCCAGGAGAGAGGTGGTGGTTCTCTGAACAGAGAAAAGGCAGTGGAGGTTGAGAGAAGTGGCTGTGTTGGGGCATATATTTTGGGGGATGTCTATTTGTAGAGCTGACAGGACTTGTTGATTTATTGAATTTGGGTAAAGAAAAAACCCAGATTTACATTGTATACAACCATGTTTATTTCAGAACTTTCCCCTGTGAATTTTAGATATTGATTTATATTGATAATATATAATTTTATATTGATAATTCATTTTCCTCTTTAGAATGGACCATTGAATGTGGATACAGTATTCTTAAAAATCTAGCCATATGTTATTTAGGACTTAATTTTTTTTAAAGGTAGAAAATTAGAGAAAGAACAGTGACCAGTATTTATACCAGATTTATAATCAACTTAAAATATTAGTGTTCTGAACTAAATTTCTCTATTTTTCTTTTTAGGCTTATCCAAGACTGGTTTTCAGAAAGGATGCAAGTGGCCAAAGTGGATTTCTCTACAGTGTTACCACGCTTCATTTCTCTATATATCTTTTCCTTTCTAAATCCGAAAGATTTGTGTGCAGCTGCACAAGTCAGCTGGCCCTGGAAATTTTTAACTGAACAGGTTTACCATTTGTCACTTCCTAGTAATAGGACTCAGATGTAACTGTCATCTATAATGAGGCAATGAGGGTAGCTCCTTTCCCTGAAAATAATAATTGAGGGTGTCTGAACCATAATTAATTTATTCTTAAGAGGAAAAAAATAGGGAATTTTTAATGGGGAATTATATTTAATGGGGGAATTAAATACAGTAATTTATTTTATAAGTCGGGGATATACACTATTCTAATAATTCACATAATTCTGATAATCTTTAAATAGTAAATTTAATTATTTAGAAAGTAATTTATCTTGGTTAAGAAGTCCAATATTTTGTGAAAATTTATTTAAGATTTGGTTTTAAATGATATTGTTTTAGCCATGATAACCCACCTTAAAAATCGCTCTACAACCACAACTTTAACTGCTCTCTCTTTGGCTAACCTCTGTTGAAGAATATAAAACTAGATCTTCTACATCTGCTGCCATTAATTCTGCCTCTGGGATGTTTATCTCTTTACTTTTAAAAGACTTAATGGAATGTAATAGTCGGCATACTTTAAATACAAATCAATAATTTACTCCTCTAACTTGTACAAACTTTCCAGGATGGACTTATGTTGATATTCGGATCTCACAGAATACCTGGCTCTCCATGGAGGGGCCACATGAAAAGCCAACTGTGAGCCCTGGATTTATAGCATTTGTGAATCCAGGTTTAGTGTTCTCATGGTATAGTGTTTCCTCTATTTTTGCTTTCAACCTTTCTCTGTCCTTACATTTAAGGAACATTCTTATAAGCAAAATATGGTAGTGGTTTTCTTTTACCACTTGACAATCTTTGACTTTTACCTGGCATCATTTAGTCTGTTCACGTTTATGTAAATACTGATACATTTGGGCTTAAGTCCACCATTTTACTATTTTTATTTACTATTTACTATTTTGTTTTTCTGTCTTCCTTTACGATTAACAAATATTTCTTAGATTAATTGTAAATTCTTTAGCAGTTCTTTCATGGCTACCATAGAGATTACAGCTCTTATCCTAGGGTTATTTTACTACCTCTGAGATAATGTAAGCATAGAACTCTTTAACTCCATTTGCTTCCCTGCTCAGTTTCTATGCTTTTGTTCTCAAACATTTTAATTTTACACATAAACACATATAAAATATACAAATATAGATTAAGATATATATATGTAAATATATACTAATATATAAAAATATATTTTATAATATCTCTTATTTATAAAATATATGCATACCTCATGAATATTTAAAACAACTATTTAATTTAATAGTCAATATTATTTACAAGTAAACTTTTTCTGTTATACTTCGTACCTTTCTGCATCTCTGATTTCCCTATGGGGTTCAATTTTTTCTGAATTCTCTGTAATATTTCTTTTAGTACAGCTTGCTACTGACATTCTCTCAGTTTTTGTCTGAAAATGTCTTTATTTCACCTTCAAATTTGAAGGATATTTTCACTGGGAATTTGAACTCTAGGTTAGCAATTAATTATTTATTAGAACTTTGAAAATTTTCCATTGTTCTCTGGCTTTCATAATTATCTTGAAAAGTAGGGGGTTTTATTGTTGGTCCTTGAAAGGTAGTTTCTATTTTCTCTAGCTTCTTTTAGGATCTTTTTCTCTGTCTTTGGTTTTCCGCAAGTAAGATCCCCTGGGGGAGGAAAGGACAACCCATTCCAGTATTCTTGCCTGGGAAATCCTATGGATAGAGGAGGCTGATGGGCCACAGTCCATGGGGTTGCAAAGAGTCAGACACAACTTAGTGACTGAGCAACATGCACAGAGAGGTGTGTGCGTGTGTGTATGTGTGTATTTATCCTATTTTGTATTTGGCACTGATTTATAAATTGGAGATTTTATGTCTTTTACCAACTTTGCAAACTCTCAGATTCTGTCTCTTCATATATTGCTTTTGCTCCACTTTTTCTTTTTTTCTTCTGGGTTTCAATTTATTACATTGATTCACCATGTCCCATAAGGTTCATATTCTTTTATGTGTCTTTTCCATTGTTCTGGCTTTCAGTGTTTCAGTCTGGATTTTTATTCTGGCCTAGCTTTCAGTGTACTAATTATCTTTTCCAGTTCAGTTCAGTCGTCTCCGACTCTTTGCGACCCCCTGAACCGCAGCACGCCAGGCCTCCCTGTCCATCGACAACTCCTGGAGTTCACCCAAACCCATGTCCATCGAGTCAGTGATGCCATCCACCCATCTCATCCTCTGTCCTCCCCTTCTCCTCTTGCCCTCAATCTTTCCCAGCATCAGGGTCTTTTCAAATGAGTCAGCTCTTCGCATCAGGTGGCCAAAGTATTGGAGTTTCAGCTTCAACATCAGTCCTTCCAATGAACACCCAGGACTGATCTCCTTTAGGATGGACTAGTTGTATCTCCTTGCAGTTCAAGGGACTCTCAAGAGTCTTCTTTCCAACACCACAGTTCAAAATTATCTTTTTAGCTGGATTCTAATTTGCTTTTAAACTTGTCCCTTGAATTCTAAATTTGTTATTATATTTTTCAGTTTTAGAGTGTTGGTCTGATTACTTTGCCAAAATTTTCCATCCAGCCATTTAATTTCTTAAGTGTATTAACTACGTTTGTTTTTTTTTAAGTTTGTGCCTGATGATTACAACTTTTGGATCTCCTGAGGGTCTCTATTTACTAAAAAACAAAAGAAGAAACAAACAATTCTTGTCTTTTTTGTGTGCTTGCTATTTTTGGTTGAGTACCAAATATTTCACATAAAAAATTGATGCAATAATTTGAGTCTCCAGATGATCTTATCTTCCTCCAGAGAGAACTTGCTTCTGGCATTTGGTTAGGCTAGGAATAGCTTATTTAAATCCAATCAGAGAATGAGATATTTCAAAGCTAGCTTCAACCTAATTCTTTGTCATCCTTACTGAAAAGGATCTCAGCTAAAAGCCAGGTGTCATTACCAAGGCTATTCTCCTTTGTGGACTCTGAATGTTTCTTCTCTTCCTTGCAAGAATCCATACGTCTTAAGATGTTAAGAAGTTCTTAATTTCTTCTAAATCTTTCAGTCACAACTTCCTGCTCTGCTTCTCAGCCTTAGTTTTGCTTTGGAACTGTCAAATGTCTTGAAGTGAAAAGTGAGACTGAATCAGGATATTACTTTTCTGGGTTTTCTTCCTCTAAGGTCTTGGTTATACAAGTCCTTATTGCATTGGTAGCTTAAGTAATTGTTTTATAGTATTTTGTCTAGATATTTGATTAGATAAAACCACATGAAATTTGCTGTTTTCATATCTCAAAACTGGTTGCATATTGGCAGTATTATATGGGTCAGTCAAAGTTGTTCCCAGTGCAAAGGTTGATGTTAAACAAATAACCATACCGTCGCTAGAAGCAGAATTCTCAGAATCTGGTGCATATGCTATGGGAGCATTGAATAAGTGTACAAAGATGACTAATACATATATTCATATAAAATATAATGTTCATCAAATATTTTTCCTATGGAGTAAGGTATGTATCTTATTTCTCAGAATCAAGTTTAGATGGCAATTCAACTGCACTAAAAATCTCAATGTAATAAGAAAAAATTATCTATGTGCCTAAAAAGATTAATTCTAGGAAACGGTCCTCACAACTCATCTTTCTCATTTCTTTTTCTGAAGGATTGCTTATGGATGCCCAAATGCATTAAATTTGGATGGTTTCTGCCCTATACGCCAACAGATAATGAGTACGGTGCTTGGAAACACCATTACATTGCTTGTGTGTCCAACTTAGATTGGCTAACCCCTAGAGAAGCTGCTGCTGTTTATGGGACTCTGAATGAACCCAAAACAGAAAATGAAGAGCTACAGGAGAGGCAAAGAGAAAGGTGTCTAAGGAAGATAATTTGGGAGAAAATTGCACTACATAAGAGTGAGTGGCATTTTACAACTTTATGTCTTAGCCAAGTATTGTAGAAACCAATGGATTTATATACAAATTCCCACAGAAGAGGATAGCACCGTCTTCATGAAATAGCCTATAAGAGGCATTCTTTAAAGCATGTCAGGGAAAGCTCTCTATTCTTTAATATTAACTAAGAAAAGCAAAAAGATTTCCAATGAAATATGTAAGGTTAAATGCCAGTGCCTCCATGAGACTAAAGGTAAGGCGAGAGAAGCACAAGCACAGGCAAAAGAAAATAAATGCATTCAGGACAATTCAGAAGAATTAGTCTTGGTGACAACATAGGAAAAATGAAAATGGAAATGGAAGCAAGAATGACTTATTTTTTTTAAGGTGAAAAGGGAGAAGGGATGAGACATGCTCTCAGCTAAGCCCTCTGATCTGCGCAGTATGTAATTAGCAAACCTGATCTGAGTTCTCCCATCTTGCTTTTTCACTGACTCACTCTCTGTGAGACTGTAACAAATGCGAAATTTACTTGAAGCCAAGAAGAAAGGCAAAAATGATGTGAAGCCTACAAATTGATGAACTGGTTTCTACAAGAAAAGAGTTGCTTATTCTCTGAGCTTTGTTTCTTGACCTGAAGTGACTGGTAACTTGCAGCTACAGAGCGAAGAGGATAAGAGAACCAAAGAGTCTGTAAAATGGCTGTAATTACTGCCATCTGGAATACTGCCCTGGTACAGCTTTAATTTTGATGGCTTTATCTGTGTAGACTTGGCTGGGAGAAGCTTGAAGTAAACAGCCAAGCCTGCTGCTGTTTGTTTTTCAGAGGAGTTGTTCAAAGTTCGACCCCCTTGGGTGAGTGGAACACACTGCTCTAGATTGTTCAAATCCAAATGCCAACCACGTCTCTCCCAGACTGTGAGGGATCGAGTGGGATTACACGAAACTTTGGAGAAACAGCTTGTTTTGTCATCTTTAGAATCTTTGCCCAAGCGGTAAGCAAACCTTCATCTGCTGAAGGTTCAGCACCTTCCCATGATACCAAGAATTCATTCTAGAATAATTTAGCTAACATGCAGTGGTCTTGTATAATTAAATCACTCATATCCTATAAAATAGCAATAGAAGTAGTTTCTTAATCTTCAACAACAGTGGTCTTGAGCATGCTTTCTGAAGTAAATATTTAACATTCAAAATTTACATTTCAAATATTCTTAACTCTGCAAAGAAGCTATATTGTGGATGTAGCAGTTTTTCTGTGTGAAGTTATTGAGCAAAAATAACATTTTTCCAGAATTATTTTTTTTAATGGAGTAAGTATATCTGAATGGTGGTGAGGATGAGGCAGCTGTAGAAATAATGGGCATTATTTGAAAAAACCATGAGGCCCAGGTGATTAGGGAAATTTAAAATATCTTCGCTGCTTCCTTTTCAAATTTGTTTTGAACCCTTTAGTATGTCAGTACATTGGTTTTAAGTGCCCTACAAAAGTAAGTTCCAAGAACACATTCTAGCATCCCATGAAGACAGGAGGAGACACCCAGTGGGCAGCTTTGGTCCCACTCACCCAGGAGTCCCCTTTGCTGACATCCCTGAAAACCACAGGGAGAGACCAAGGGCCTGAAGCCGCTTGCCATGTACAGAGAACTGATGCCCAGAGGACACAATGGTGTTCACTTATCAAACTAGAGAAAATAAAAACTTCACTTTCCCCCCCTCTTTTCCTTACAGAAGCAACATTTCTGGATGCCATTCCTACCCTTTATTATCAAAGAAAAATTGGCGTGGAGTTTATAAAAATGACAGCAGTTCTTCAAATGCTCTTCAGCCACACTTCATATTAATATCATCTCGGATTCCTGCATATGAGGTACAGTGGGTTAGGAGGCCAGCCCTTCTCTGAATTGGGTGTTTTAATCTCCCCTAGAGTAGATGTATGGCAATCTTTTGGTCACCATGTGTATGAAAATGATTCTTCTAAAAGGAAAGCTGTCTGATCTAAGTGGAAATGTACAGACCCAAATAGTTTTAAAAATCAGAAGCAATAAAAATAACCATAAATCAAATTTTTTTTAAAGTATTAAAGGCCCAACTGCCTTGCTTTCAGGGGTCCAATAAATTTTTGTTGAATTCAATTTTTTGCCCCTAATCCACAAAAGAGCAAAGTGATACAAATTATTTTTAAATTTCTTTGGAATGACCAAGGAATTTAATAATATCTTGTAACTAGCATTTCTAAAAAGAAAACTGTCAGAAATCTATTTTGTGATCTACTTAATGAAGGTGACTTTAAACGAAAATATGCTCTTTCTATAATGAAGTTATACATTTTAAATTTTAATGTGAATAAGAAAAAAGCACAAAGAAGACATAGGAAGTATGTATACTGAGTATGCATGTATATGTACATATGCATGCATTGATACACACATAGGCATATATGTGAAGGATGGCATTAGTAGACTGTATTTGTTGGCTTACTTAGAAAGTTCTTGCAAAAAATTCTTATTTGTAAGAAAATGGTTGCTTTCAAGGTATGAAATCACTTCACTGTTGAACATCTAGGAATTGACTTTGATCATTTACAATGGGCTAGCTTAATGGATCCATATGAAAGCAAGATCAGAGTTTGATCTCCGCGTGGGCCATAGATAGTTTCTCTAATGTTTAAAAATACCTCATGCTGGGCACAGAGGATAACTGATGACAGAGTAAGAGTCAATAAAGTGGAATTGAATAAATCCATGATCCTGTTTGTCTTCTTTATGTAAGACTATGCCAGACTCACTCATTTGACTGTGAATGTAATGGAGGTTTAGGTAAAAACCATGAAACCATATGGTAGTTCTCTACTGAGTTGAACTGTGATCTCCAGAAAGTGGCATGAGGTTTTGGGAAAAATCAATGCCTTCAATGACTTTCCAACCTGACTGCTGCTAAGGAATTAACTTTTTCAAAGTGAAAAGTTTATTTGGTTGGTTGTTGAATTCAAATAACAGTGGTTTTAGCATTTATTTAATACAAATAAATATTTAGTATTGATTACTATTTATAAATATTTTGTATTTAGTATTAATACTAAATAAATATTGATCAAAAATTTATAATTAAGAGAAAAACAAAATCTATTTAAGAAGTCCATTTACAAAATTACATAATTTTATTACTTTAGTGTATGTGTCACTGTGCATGGGTGTGTATAAAGATAAAAAAACTGGAAGAAAATAATTAATTAGTGTTTCTTTGAGTGTTGGAGTTACAAATGCACTCAAATGTCCCCTGTTAGAAAAGAAACAAAATAATTTTAAAAAGAAACTGCCGCTGCTGCTGCTTAGTCGCTTCAGTCATGTCCGACTCTGTGCGACCCCATAGACAGCAGCCCACCAGGCTCCCCAATCCCTGGGATTCTCCAGGCAAGAACATTGGAGTGGGTTGCCATTTCCTTCTCCAATGCATGAAAGTGAAAAGTGAAAGTGAAGTGCCGACTCTTAGTGACCCCATGGACTGCAGCCTACCAGGCTCCTCTGTCCATGGGATTTTCCAAGCAAGAGTACTGGAGTGCGGTGCCATTGCCTTCTCCCAAAAAGAGACTAGTGATGGGGAAAACTTATCATCTTCCTCCTATAATTTCTGAAGAAAAACAATAGTCTTCAAAAATCACAGATTACATAGTCACTGTTTTTAATTTATTAAGAAGAATTCTAAAGTAACAGGCTTTCCTGGTGGCTCAGATGGTAAAGAATCTGCCTATAATGCAGGAAACCTGGGTTCGATCCCTGGGTCGGGAAGATCCCCTGGAGAAGGAAATGGCAACCCACTCCAGTATTCTTACCTGGAGAATTCCACAGACAGAGAAGGCTTGTGGGCTACAGTCCATGGAATTGCAAAGTCGGACATGACTGAGTGAGTAACACATTCTAAAGTAATGGGCTTTGGTTCCTACTGGTCTGGTTTTGTTTTCTAGATGGTGGCGAACAGTGTTAGAGCAGGTATCATTTCTGTGGTGTATGAACACAGTGGCCTAACCTTGGAGACCCTACTTTATCTCATAGAAAAAGCTCTGGATGGGCAGATGGCACAGAGTGTGGGAATATTCAGTGACGGAGACAGCAGAGAAATCAACTTACTTCAAGGTAAGACTGGGGATTGGGAAGAAAAATTTGCACTGAGGTAGCGTTTGTCCACAATTTAAGGAGGTTGATATCCCAGCTCAAAAAATCAGGCAGGAGGAGTTCTTCTTACTCCTTTCTTTACTGGGGCTTGGGAAGGCAGTCTCCAGGACTCCGTTAGAAATCACTGCAGACTAGCTGAATCATCACATTCAATTCCCAGGAGGTGAAAGGTACAGTGAAGTTTCCCATGCCTGGGAGCCTTCTTACTTCTGCTCTCGAGGACTTATTTATTGATTGGCAATCATGGGAAACATTTCCACTTTGGAACTTGGTTGCAAATTCCCAGGACTTGACTGGCCATTGACCAACCAGGCTGTGAGCCTGGTAACTCACACTGCTGCCCCACGGAAGCAGAGACACAATGTCCTTAACCTAAGCATTCAGTGTCTAGTAAATCCAGGACAGGAGGAGAGTGTTGTCATGTTGGAGTCCAGTGGTACCTTCTGTGGTCCTAACATGGTTCCATCATTGAAGCAGAGATGCCCTGCAGATCTTGGCCTTACAAGCAGATGTTGGCTTTTTGAACCTCTGTATTTTCACAACACAAACTGCTAAGAGCTTGTTAATGTGACATTTTGATTTCCTCCCCCTCAGGCTATAAAATTGGTATTAAAAATTTATTGAGGCCTGAAGTGAGAGACTTCTGGGAAAAATTAGGAAGCTATGTGGCCCCCGAAGAGGAAGGGGGTCACGTGGACCTCTTTGTACCACTTGGAGCATCAGGTCAGTTTTGAGAGTTAGTGGTCATACCTACTTTGTGATGATATTTCATGGATTTATAAAATGTCCTCAATTCAAATAACTGTTACATTTATTTTTTATTTTTTCTCCTTATACTTCACATACTCAGATATTTAGGGGGAAAGGACATCAAGTTAGTGGTCAGAGTAAGCTGTCCCTAAAGAAACAGTCATTAGTGGTAAAAGCTAACCAGAAAAAGTATTTGTTTCTTCTGGAAAACACAGTAAAATCAGCCTCCACAGTACAGGTGAAAATCCCAGACCAGCATTGGGACCATCATCAGCTTGTATGAGGAAACTTTCCCTGTTGGGTTCAGAATCTGGAAGGAGTGGGCATGAACTTGGTGACCAGGGACCTGGACTTGAATTCCGCTCATGTGACTTGATCTGTGTGGTCTTAGGCAAGTTTGTGGACCTCTGTTTCCTCATATGAAAGTTAGGATAATAGTACCTTACCTTATCGGACTTGTGAATATAAAAATGCATATAAAATACTTAAATGTTGGACTATTGAAAAATGATGAAGTGCCTTGTAAAGATGAGTGTGGTAACTTACATTTTAAGTGCCTGTCTAATATCAGCCATATTTAACATAAAAGCTCTGCTTTTATGAATTCATGGGCTATGCTTTTTTGTTTCTTTCTTTGTTGTTGTTTTTTAGCCAAGCAGAACATGGGAAAGGAAGTGTGGAATTAAAGTTTCTCAAACTGTTTCTTGCTACCCATTCCTTAGGGAACTTAAATTTAGTTCTTAATCCTTGGATTTCATTGGACTATTCAATACATACAAAGCATGACTCTGGCAGGATTTCTCTAGGCAAAGGAAGTATAGGAAGGAGTTTAAAAGAAAATGAAGTACAAATTATTGTAAAAAAAATAGTTTTTACAATTACAAGTATATAATCTCAATTATGTAGAAAATAGGGACAGACAACTCTAGGAGCAAATATAGCACACTATTAACACTGTCTAGATCTGTTATTTCAAATTTTCTTTTAAAATCAATTTGAAAAGGCTATACAAAGAATGTGGAAGGTGTGACCCCAATGTTTAAAATCTGTGTATGTGACAGGGAGGGTGGTAGTGGGGTGTGTGTATAAGAAGGGTTTGGAAGCAAATATACCATCGAGCTGACTATAGTTGGATAATATTAGTGAGTTTTCCTTTCTTTTATAGTTTCCTTTTTCTTTGATCTTTTTTTTGGTCTCTATTTTCTGTAGTGAATTAGTATTACTTTTAAAATGAGAGCAAAACAAATTTTTTAAATGGGAGTAGGGGGAAAAAAGGATGTTAAAAAGTAATGTATTGAAAGGCAAAGAGAATATGGGCAAAAGGGGGAAAGAACAGTAGATTTAGTGACACAAAAATGGTCTCAAGTGAAACTTAATGGTACGCAAACAGTAGATTTCCCATTACCATTCTGGGTCCCCAGGTCATCCCTGAACTTCCCATCATATATAATTTCTCCTGGGTGAACCATCAAGACCCTGGTTCAGTCAGAAGGCCCTGGCTTCTCAGTCAAAAATCTTCCACCACCTCAGGAATCACTCTGGAGCCTGTCAGCCCTGTAGCTGTACCACCTCTGAAATCCTGATCTTAAGCATTTTTCTCTGAGTACCACTTCCAAATTGTGTCCTCAAATATTCCCACTCTATTGGTTCTTTGCCTGAGGATCTCCAATCCACGTACTCCCACTTACTCACTCTCCATCACCATGCCTTTGACCTTGGTTCCTTCCTCATTAAACCTAGATTTACTGGTTTGTCATTATCATCTCTCTTGCAAAGAACCTGAACTTCTTTTTTGCCGGCCAAACCCCAGTTTATTTGGCTAAATCCCAGTGCCGGTTGGAGAAGGAAATGGCAACCCACTCCAGTGTTCTTGCCTGGAGAATCCCAGGGACCAGGGAGCCTGGTGGGCTGCCATCTATGGGGTTGCACGCAGTCGGACACGACTGAAGCGACTTAGCAGCAGCAGCAATGCCAGTTAGAACACAACCTTCTGTGTAATCTATGCCTGCCAGTGCTGAAGCAGCTGAAGACTGTTGGAAAGAGTAATACAACTGTTCTTACTGATCTAACTTTAATGCCATAAATACCAAATGGGATTGGAGCTCTGATAAGCAATCCTACTACATTTCCTTGGTAAATTCATTTTCCCACTCTTTAATGACTGTCACCCCTTCTCCTCTTTAGTCAATCTTTCAATAACCCTCTCTCTCACTTGTTGATTTCACCATTTACTTCCCTAAGGAAACCCCTTAATATACCTCTCACCACAAAAACCACCATCTATCCAACCTCTTACATTCATCCTGTCTTCCCTTCTGTTATGGTGAAAGAAGCACCCCTGCTTGAATCAACCATCAGCTACACCACTTGGACACTGGATTGCACTGCCTTTCACCTTCTCAAGACATCACTCCTATGCTCAAATCCACCCCCAGAGCCTCAATCTTCTCTTTCTATTGGATTAATCCTATCAGATCAAGAACACCTGTAGTAGCTCCTCCACTCCCCCTCCCCCCTGCGAGACCATAAACTTTCTCTCACGTGAGTTGACTATACCAATGGTTCTCAAATTTTTGATGTGTATTTGACTCACCTAGACGACTTGTTGCAATCCACATTGCTGGATCCCACGCTAGTGTTTCAGATTCAGGTCTGGCATGGGAGCTGAGAATTTGGTGGTGCTGATGCTGCTGATCCCAGAGCCACACTTGGAGAACTACTGATATAGCTCAGAGGTCCCCAACCTTTTTGGCAGCAGGGACCGATTTTGTGGAAAACAGTTTTTCCATGCACCAGAAGTGGGGGTTTTGGGATGATTCAAGCATATTACATTTATTGTGCACTTTGCTTCGAATCTGATGCTTTCACTGATCTGACAGAAGGTACCAGTCCATCTTCCTCACCTCTCACTTGCCCACCTCCCAAGCTCCTCCACATGGTCTCAGTCTACCAAAGCCACTTTTGGAAGGCTATACACGACTCCCATGTGCCCAAATCCAGCAGTCCCTTCCCTATCTGCACCTTGCCCTGACCTCTCAGGGGCGTTTGAAGTGGATGAATACTCTTCCTCAAAACTCTCCTTCTTCCCTTGGTTTCCTAAGACCATCCACTCCTTGTTTTCCTCCTACCTCAGCAATCTGTTCCCCTCAGTCTCTTTTGCTGGCTCCTTCTCTTTGGCGAGACCCTTAAATGTGTCCCAGGCTTGATCCCAGACTCACTTATTTTCCATGACTACACTCTTCCCTTAGGGAGTCTCATTTATTCCTATGACTCTACGTTCAACCTGGATACTGAAGACTCCCAAATTTATGTCTTCATCTCTGAAATCTCTCAGCTGTAAACTCATCTAGCTTTTACTTGACATCTTCATGTGGGTGTTTAGTTTGCATGGCTAATAGGTGTCTCAAAGTTCACACACCTGAAACAGATTCTTGATTGCCTTGTATTACAAACCCACCCCTTTCCCAGAATTTCTCACATAAGATCGCATTATTCACCAGTTACTGATAAGCCAGAAACCTAAAACTCTTCTTTTTTTGGTGTTACTTACAAATTATAAGCACTTTTATTAAGGTATAGTTGACATGAAGTATTTAAAGTGTGTAATTTGATAAATTTTGACATGTCTATACACCATGTGAAACCATAAAAGTCAAGATGATGAACACATTCATCATCCCCCAAAGTTTCTTCCTGCCACCTTGCAATTTCTCAGTTTGCTTCTCCACTCCAACCAGAGGCAACTACTGATCTCACAATATATTAGTTTGTATTTTATAGAATTTTCTGTAAATGGAAGCATACAGTGCATTTTTTTTGGTCAGGCTTCCGTCACTCCAGATATTTTAGATTTATCCATTCATCATGCTGGTATCAATGGTTCATTCCTTTTTACTACTGGGAATGATTATATTGTATAGTTTTACTACAGTTTGTTTATCCATTCACCTGCTGATAGATATTTGAGATCTTTCCAGTTTAAGACTTTTACAAGCAAAGCTGCTGTGAACATATGCTTTCATTTCTCTTGGGTAAATAAATACCTAGGAGTGGAATCACTGGTTTATATGATAGGTGTACGTTTAACTTAAAAAAAAAAAAAACCCAGTCAAACTTTTTCCAAAGTGGTTATGCCATTTTAGATTTCCACCCAGCTACCCAACACTCCAACAGTTGGTAAGGTCAGCTTTCTTAATTTGAGCCATTGAAGTGTGTCCTGATATCTCTTCATAGTTTTAATTTGCATTTTCTCTAATGATCAGTGATGCTAAGCTTCTTTCCATGTGTTTATTTGCCATTTGTCCTCCTTGGTGAAGTGTCCATTCAAATATTTTGCTCATTTTAAAATTTAGGGCTTTTGGCTTTTTACTGAGATATCTTTGTATATTCTGGGAAAGTTGTTGCAAATATTTTCTCCCACTCTATGACTTATCTTTTCCTTCTCTGAATGGTTTCTTTTGAAGACAAGAAATTCTTAATTTTGATAAAGTCTAATTTATCAATCTTTATGTTTTATAGATTATGCTCTTGATGTCATATCTAAAAACTCTACCTAACCAAAGATCACTTCTATGATTTCTCCAAAATTATTTATAGTTTTAAGTTTGACATTTGAGTTTGTGATTCATTTAATTTATGTTTTTAAAAAAAATAGAATGCCAGGTATGAATTGAAGTTCTTTTTTAAAAAAACACGTGGCTATCAAAATATTTCAGTACCATTTCTTGTAAAGACCATCCTTTTCCCAGCGGATTTTATTTGCATCTTAGTTGAAATCAGTTGACTATGAATGTATAGGTACTCTTATGACCTTGCTGTAATTTCATTGATCTGTCATTGGAAACATTAGACACAAATAACTGACAGACATCCCAATCTTTCAGCCACAACCATCTTGCTGCAAGCACCTGAAACAACTTGGAGTAATCCTTTACTCCTGGACCACAAAGAATTAAAATACCTTACTTATAGTTTCATTTGAAGTAGTTTGATCTATATGCTGTGTCACAGAAGAAGGGGTAAAATTAACGCTAAAATTTGACCATTGTATTCCACTGTGTGTTTAACAGTTTTAAAACTATCCTCTTGCAGGACACTTCGAGTCAGACTATTTTAGAAAATCTGTGTAGACTTTTCTGTCTCTGGCCTAATTCCAAATTTGAAAATAAGCACCAGGTCAAACTGTATCCCTCTTTCTCCACCCTGTTGTCAGTCTTCCTGAATGAAGTGTCTGGACTTCAGCATTGAGGGATGAACTGTAAAGCACTGATGGACTATTCCATGAGGGATTTGAATTGAAGACAGACCTACAAGTGACCTTTCTTGGCCAGCTCATTAGTGCTTCTAAGTAGTATTTAACTGTTATGGCAAAACCTGTGAGTGAACTAATGAAAGTATTTTTGATTGTGCAGAGGCAGGAATAGAAGTTCTTTCTCAGCTGTCTCAACTGACTGGCACGTTATTTACTGCTCCCACTGGGATTGCCACTGGCTCTTACCAACATCGTAAGTGTGTATGCATGCTGACTACTGTGTCCAATGATACCCACCAACTCCAGGATCACCAAGGACAAAACACAGCTAATAATACTGGTTCTGGCAATGTCAATTACTGCCTTTCATTCCTGCTCTGAAGGAGTGCTGTCACTTCCCAAACTAGTTCATCTCTCATCACTCAGTCATTTGCTTAGAAGGGAATTATTATTACAAATATCTGCTTCAAACCATCATTTGCAAAAATACCAGCTTTAACAGTTAAACAAAGATGTAGCTGATCTAGAGAAATGATAAGTACAGAGCACAATTTTCTTTGTAAAACATTATCAATGTGCTTTCATTTGGGAAAATGAATTGGAGCTATAAGTAGCTAGTGAAGGGGCTGGCTCAAGTTTCATTGCAGTAGCATTAAGGGAGAGGAAGAACAAAGAGATATTACACTTGAAAGCAAAATTTCATTTAGATACTAAAGCTGCAACTATTGGATCAAAATGTAACATTGTCTGACCAACAAGAGTGAAATTGCTTTGCTATAATAATGTTAATCATTTTCCCCTTTAAAACTCTCACTTCCTATCAAACAGGAATGGGAGTGATGTAAAACTATATAAAGCTTACTTCTCTAGTCCTGAATGCTAAGTGCCTTTCAAGACAGGAAAGCTGGCATCATTGGGAAACTTGTAAGGGAGAAGATTCATGATGATACAACAAAAAGCACACTGACCTAATACAGTTTTGTAGCAGAACTTGCTTGTTAATTTTAGTTTACATAGCAGCAGCATCCAATGAGAGCATATTTGGCCCCATTCAGGGAGGAAATCAGCCTTGCAGAGTTAGCAAGGTGTAGACATTGCAGTTATAAAATGGGTTTTCATCTTTTTCTCCTCTGTCTCTTCTTCCTCCTTTTCCCACTCTTCTTCTCATTCTAGAACATGTTACAAATAGTTTCACATTTGTCAGCAAAAAATGTGGAAAGAAGAATGAAACTATCCATTTAGGACAGAAAATCGAATTTCCCTTGGCCCTGTGTCACTTAGTCACAGATTTTCAAGGAAAGAAACTTTCTTAAGCACCCATTTCAGTACATGTAGAGATAATCTGTAGAGAGAGAGAGAGCAGCTGGACATGGTGTAAATAAGATGCCGGGTTGGCTCCAATGGAGAAAACTTTTGGATGACATGACGGGGAAACCAGGTAAAATGCGGTTTTCCTGTATTTTTACTTTTTAGGATGTGACCATAAAATAGTATATTCTTATTTGGAAGTCTGTTCTGCTTTTGATGCAAAAATCCAGCAGCTATTTAATTTTACTTCAAATACAGTGTAACATGTCAATCTTATCAAAGAGTAGATAGACATTTGAAATTATTTTGTCCTTTTTGAGTTTCTAATTTTACCTTTGAAAGCAGACTATGGGTGTTTATCTTAGTCTTCTAATGAGAAAGGGTAATAAGCCTGATATAAATACAATTAAGGGTATTTTTTTTTCTATACTGTAAACAAGAAGAACTCTTTCATTTGAGCTTAAGTCTGTGATACTAAATGGAGAAAATAATGTCAGTTCTTAGTGACTGGCTGGGACGACAGTGGGAAACGTCACCCCCTTCCATCTACTTCAGCGAATCAAAGCTGCAGACATGGTCCAGCTTCACCGACTTCCTGGAGGACACCTTGAAATCAGTAAGGAAACAATTAAGTCCTCTCTTCAAGGAGTTGCAGAAGAACGTCAGTGGCAGGATGATAGGTAAGAACTGTTGCTACTTCTGCCTCTGGTTAATTATGAAGCTTGTCACATATCCAGAGTGAATACAAATGTAGGAATGCAGAAGTAAAAAACTGGCTGTTTATTGTCTTTGTCTTTCATAGCTTCTTTCAGATATCATGAATATCCACGAAGAACAAATATATTCATCTTTAAAATGCTGAAGCAAGTTGCTGGTTTCTAATTTTACCATCTTATTAATTCTGTCAGTCCATTGTTTACCTTGGCAAATTCACTTTGCTAAGCCAGAGAGCTCTGTTCTTTTCCCTCTAAATTTGCTCTCAAAGTTAAGCACCAACGTCCCAGTTAAGCATCTCTTAGACCACAGCACCCATTACTTAAATTGTTCTATAATTAAATTCTATGTATTTTCTAAAATATTTAATTTGGTGATGGGCTTCATGGACAGGCCTATTGGACATTATTGAATTTGTTTTCACATTTACACTTCTTACTCATGATCCAATTATTACAATAAAGACTTTTGGAAACAATGTCCTGTTTCAACTTTAGATCTTCATCTAAACCAGTCAGTTCTTCAAAATCAAGTACTTAAAAAAAAAATATTTAAGTAGGTTTTTCCTGAATCATTAACTGCCAACTCATTTTCCTCCCTAACTCTTCACAAGTCTCTGAAGCACTGTACCAGTTAAGTCATTATATATCTATGTCTTACTTCTCTCTTCCCTTCCTCTGCCTTGCTCTGTCTATACAAGAGCTGTAACATACAAATATGCATGCAGGTATTTTATCTGTCAACATATACCCATATCTCTTTGCATAAAGTAGGGATTTGTCTTTTTGGTTTTAACTCTACCACATTTAGTAGGTGTTCAGCTAATATTTAAAAATTGTTATGAGGCTAAAAACAAGGAGAAATTATTTCTCCTGGTTCTTTCACAGATGTTAATGACTAGAGAGATAAATGAAAAGATTAACAGTAGAAGTGTTTTTTGATCATGTATGTCATAAGGCACGAAAATCAAATGGAAAAAGGTTGCTTTTCAAATCAGTGCAAGTTGCTCAAAATATTTTAAAAATATAGGTGTCTGTATGTATGTTTGTATGTTACTCCCTATGGACTTAAAATATTTATGGAATTGAGCACAAAGATAATGCAGAATATAGAAGAGCTTTTGGTGGAATTGATAATCTAAACTTTATTTAGGTTCATTTTTACATGTTCTTTCCCTGTCCAATTTATATATTTTATTCAATATCAACTTTGTCAGGGTGGGCACCTTTTATATGCTATACATTTAGATGCTTTTGCTCATTTTCTATTTTATCTTGATAGATAATCTTCATGGCATAATAGAATTTTTATTCTTAGTCTGCATTTTTATCCACTGACAAGCAACTGTAAGGACTGAGTTTTCTTCTTGACACATCTCTTAAATAAATTAATTACAAAGCATATGGACTTATATTTACAGGGCAATTTGTATTTGACACCATGAGTGTGGCTAACATTCTGAATAACCAAGAAATCATACAAGCTCTGGCAGATGGATTGATAGAACTTTCAAAAGAAAATTCTGTAAGTGTTCCTTTGAATAAAATAAGCTACAAAAACCCCAAAACTTAAATTTTAGTGTGCATTTACCACTTTATCCTTTAGGACACAATTCCTCAGAGAAATAGCATCAGTTTATGAAAACACTGAAAGAGTCTGAACCCAAGATGTATTATTACACAAAAATAGGAAAATCTTCTCGGTTATTTGATATTAATCATAAGGTACACTGTTCTTGGGTTCTGCAACCATGGGTTCTGCACACTCAGATTCACCCAACCACATGTTGAAAATATTCCAGGGACTCGCCTGGTGGCTAAGACTTCATGCTGTCAATGCAGGGGACCTAAGTTCGTTCCCTGGTCATGATACTAGAACCCACATGCTGTAACTAAGACCTGGAGAAACCAATTAAATACATATTTTTTAATTCCAAAAGTTTCAAAAGGTGAAACTTGAATTTAGCCATGCATTGACAACTATTTACATAGTGTTTATACTGTACTAGTACTATAAGTAATTGAGAGATGATTTAAAGTATATGGGAGGGACTTCCCTGGTGGTCCAGTGGCTAAGGCTCTGCACTCCCAATGCAGCGGGCCTGGGTTCAACCCCTTGTCAAGAAACTAAATCCTGAGAGCTGTAACTAAAGACTGAAAATCCCATGTGTAGCAACTAAGACCCGGTGCAGCCAAATAAATGAATAAATAAATATGTAAAGTATATGGGGGTGTTTCCCAGGTAGTGCAGTTGTAAAGAATCAGCCTGCCAGTGCAGAACATGCAAGAGACTTGGGTTTAATTCCTGGGTCGGGGAGATCCCCCAAAGTAGGAAATGGCAACATGCTCCCATATTCTTGCCTAGAAAATTCCATGGACAGAGGAGCCTGGTGGGCTATAGTCCATGGGGTCACAAAGTGAAAGTAAAGTTGCTCAGTTGTGTGCGACTCTTTTTGATCCCACAAACTATAGCTTACCAGGCTACCCCATCCATGGAATTTTCCAGGCAAGAGTACTGGAGTGGGTTGCCATTTCCTTCTCCAGGGCATCTTCCCGACCTGGGGATCAAATCCGAGTCTCCCACATTGCAGGCAGATGCTTTAACCTCTGGGCATACGCACCAAAGTATATGGGAGAATGTCCTAGGTTATATGCAAGTACTACACCATTTTACATAAGGGACTTGAGTATCTGAGAATTTTGGTATCTGCAGAGGTCCTGAAGCAAATCCCTGTGCATAAGGAAGAATAATTGTTGCAGCCCTCAGTTCAGGGGAAGCTGAGAACAAGACAGGAATGGGATATTATCAACGTACCTGATGCTATATAAGGCTTGTAGTTTTCCAAGAAAGAGTTCTCAAATCCTTCCTTCAAGGATTACTACAAGGAAGTAGTAATTATACTTTGTGGGGGATTTAACATCGCTTTTGGACACTTTCTCCTTATCCATCATGGTTTCAACTCGGCTTCCTGGGTAAGCATCAGACATCTCCTGGGCTCATGGCCTAGTGTGGAGCCTGAGGAGGTGCAGGTAGCCATGAATTTCTTCTCTGAAGACTCAACTCCCCAGTGCACTAGCCAACCCTCTCGCAGGAGAATTCAGCTGATAATATGATCAGGGATGTTCACAGGGATAATCCTGAGGCCCTGAAATTCTCTGCAGTATTCTCAAACACCAAAGAATTATTCAATGTTTGATGTTGGTTCATGGTACTTATGCCACCAAATTATTTTAAAATAACCTTGTATGATATAATTTTCATGGTGTTCAAACCTATAGCCTGAGAGGGAACCAGATTTGGGAGTCTCACCAGGGTGTTTTCCCCAAGAATTCTGCTGCTTGGAGGCTCTCTTCTCTCCCCTGTAACACACCAAAGTTGTCCTGTCCCCTTTCTTCCTCTGGCTAAGAGGCCAGTGTGGGCCACTTTGGTTCTGAAGACCTTGAGACCCTCCCACAAGACCTTGGCATCCTCACTGAACTGTGACAATAAGCTGAGAACCAAGATTAACCAGAAAGCCCCATTTACTGCCTCAAATAAGAGTTACTTTGTTTTCTAGACTTGTAAATTAGATAGAAAGCTGAAAATGCTACTAGAAAATGTGTTCTCATATCTGCTGCACTCTTGTTGACCTGCATTTGAAATAAAAATTCTTTTTTTTTGGGGGGGGGGGGGTTGGTAATCTTTCAGGACAACCCTCTGGAATTTTTGTCATATTTTCTGCTAAAGAAATGTAGTAAAAAGAGCAAGCATTTTGAAGGAAATGTCATTCTGACAAAAAGTGACCCAAAGACAACACACAGTTTACTCACAAAGGTAAAATTACTGTGGCATTTATATGCTGTTGCTTCACTGTACAGTTTGAGAAATGTGCTTAAGAAACTCATAATCAGTAATGATAATTCTAATCTGAAAGCTTTCAATTTGTCATTTCTTGTAAGAACTTCATTTTCATGGATTTTTATTTTTAAAAGGGTGTTTTATAGTTTTATAATGTTAATAACACTTAATCTACTTGATTAGTGGATTGCATGGCACCATGCTGATGAGAGTAACACTAGTTGACTCTTAGGGGAAGAACTGGATACTTGCATTCTGTCCAATGTAACCTAAAGAGTTTTTTTTTTGCAGCCCAGGACACTTTTTTGGTGAAACTAAAAATGGTTCTCTTTTTTTTCCTTTTAGTTGAGATTCAAATTCATAAAAGAAAAAAAAAAGTGGGTTTGAAGCTAGTTCTTTAGTCGAGCAAAAATAATTTTGCCAGTACTATATTCAGAATATGTACATTCTTGGTTAAGTGAATATGGATTCAGGAAATACTGAAAATTGCATTGTCATTCAGAGAACTGATGTCTATGAAAATGCCATTTCATGCCCATTGGAAAAGCACCTATCTTTGATGATTGAAGGCTAGGGATGCCACCCCTAACACAAAGTCACCGTGGAGACTGTTAGGAGAAATAGACTTGTAAGTTCCCCTAGTAGCAAATGGTGTGTTGCCCTATTAACCTGATATTCTGGAAGACTTTGTTGCCCTGGCTTTACAGGACAGCACAGGGCATGGAAAGGCAAACGGAGCACCACTGGGGCCGCGTCCTCTCTGCCAAGCTGCCCTAGACTCACTCAGCAGAATGAAAGGACTGCAGTTATGCAGCCCCTGCCCTCTGTCTTTAGTAGACCATGCCTCTTAGCAGAACCCCCACTCCCTGAATCAGCTTATTCTTCCCAACCACAAGCATCCTCTCCAGGAGGAGTCTTGACAAACACATTCCCAAGGACATCAAAGCCTTTAGATGTTAGAACCCTGTTTCCTTGTAGCCTGACCCCTAAATCTCTCTCTTAGGAAACGCACAGACCATGTACTCATCAGGGTTCTCCAGAGAATCAGAACCAATAGACCTGCTCTTGTTACATCACCTTCCTGTAATAAAACTACAGAAATGTTAAATCCTTAATGCCTGGGAATATCTTTGATATTTTCCTTTTTAAAAAATAAAATTAGGGAAAAAAAAGATGTTAGATTATTATTTGGTGTTCTGTTATTTAACACTTGGGAGCTTGTGCATGATGCCCATGAAACAAAGTTGGTGGACCTAGGAAGGAAAACCACAGATTAAATATAGGTGCTGAATTCGGATAAAATGGAGGTGAGTTTCTCCACACCTTGGAGTTTATTTTTAAAAGTGTAGATATTCATCCAGAAGAGCACACAGACTCTCAGCCATGGGAGTAGAAAGTAATGCCTTCTTCTGAGACAACTGTTTTATAGATTGTTCCACAAGGGTTTGTGTAAGAGGATTAGTCTGCCAAATCCAGAACCAAATACACATACATATATACATATAGCTGGAGAAGGCAATGGCACCCCACTCCAGTACTCTTGCCTGGAAAATCCCATGGACTGAGGAGCCTGGTGGGCTGCAATCTATGGGGTTGCTAGGAGTCGGACGTGACTGAGCGGCTTCACTTTCACTTTTCACTTTCATGCATTGGAGAAGGAAATGGCAACCCACTCCAGTGTTCTTGCCTGGAGAATCCCAGGGACAGGGGAGCCTGTTGGGCTGCTGTCTATGGGGTCGCACAGAGTCAGACACGACTGAAGTGACTTGGCAGCAGCAGCAGCATATACATATAGGTAGACAGCTCACTCTATAAATCTATCATCTTGCTGCTCAGTCAGTAGTACAGTAGTAACTCCTGGCCTTGATATGCCTGCAGTGTTTACACTGATGCTATAGAACCATGGTGATAGGTCACAGCCAGAATCATAGTTGTTCTTCAGCACTATCATTGTCACAACTACTGCATGCATGCTCAGTCGCTCAGTCGTGTCCAACTCTTTGCGACCCCATGGACGGTAGCCTGCTAGGCTCCTCTGTCCATACGATTTCCCAGGCAAGAGTACTGGAGTAGGTTGCCATTTCCTTCTCCAGGGGATCTTCTGGACCCAGGGATAGGACCACATCTCCTGTGTTTCCTGCACTGGCAGGTGGATTTTTTTTTTTTTTTTTTTACTACTGAGCCACCTCGGAAGCCTCACAACTCTTTCTGGACCCTAATTCAGGTAGTCAAGTGTTTTCTGGGAGAAAGCACCAGCAATAAGTAGGATGTTAGCAATAACTAAGATCCTAGAGGAAAATTCCGAATATATGATCCAAAGTGTCCCTTACAGGCCATGGAGAGAGTCAAGGCAAAGGCCCATTGACTCAAAATAATTGTTTTCTTAAAAGTTTGCTACTCTGTTACTTCCTTTGAGTTCATCCTTCAGAATGAATAACAAATGGCATCTTAACCTAAGAACAGGTCCTAAAAATCCTAATAATTAGATAATATAAAATGAGAGAACATGTTGTTTTTAGGTTCAAACACAATTACTATGTCAAATTGACTTGCTATCCACAAAGAAAAATTTACAGTTAAGAAATAGCTGTAGCTGGAATTCCCTGGTAGTTCAATGGTTTAAAAATTCTTAAAAAGCTGTTGCTGAGCCAGAGGTGAAAAAAAGCCTAGTCTGAGTAAGCAGGTTCTGAGATAGCCAGGGTGGTCCAGGAGTCCACTGCTGAGCTTCAGTGGCTGAGCACTCATGGGAGCCTGTCCAAAGGGATGATACCCCAGGTAAGGGGCCTCCGTCATCTGTGGAATCCACAGTTCGAATCTGTATGGCTTGGGTTCTCTTAACCTCCAGTCAAGCAGGCTGAGTTTCATTTTCATTTTATACCTGCACCCACGTCTACCTACACAATTGCAGTGTCACTGCTGACTGGTTGAAGTTATCATTTCTCTACATGAATGATCAGCATTATTACATATTTTGAAAGAAGACAATCTTCCAAGCATAGAAATTTTGAATTATTTTGTCAAAATTCAAAGTAGATTCCCTCCGACCTGGCATAAATATACATACTGGAGTAGGAAATGACAACCCACTGTAGTATGCTTGTCTGGAAAATTCCATGGAAAGAGGAGCCTGGCAGGCTCAAGTTCATGGGGTCACAGAAAGTTGGACCTGACTGAGCATACACGCACACAAGTATAAATATATGCCAGACTGGTGTGGGTCAGCCCCAAATGGGAAAGGACATGGTGAAAAGACTATGTGGAGCAGCCATGAAGTGCTCAGGGGCCTGCAGGCCCGGGAGAAACTGGCTAGCTGCGTGTGCTTCTGGGCCCAGGGGTCTTACACAAAGGCTTCAGGCAGCCATGAGGCATGTCTGCAGGTACAAAAGAAAAGTGTGTTTTTTTCTGAGTAGAGTAAGACAAAAAGAGTCTTGGTTATAAATTGGTGTTTTTCTTCTAGTCTCACTCCTACATATCAAGGGGTTGCCATGGATAGTTTTATCTTTGACTCGGAAGGGCAGCAGTAGTGACCATTAATCATCATTAGCTTTCAACACAAACGTGGGGCCATTGTTCCATTTCTCGGGTGGACCCTGGGATGCTGCCGGGAAGGTGGAAGGGGGTCTATTTTTTAATGTGATAATTTATATGGAAGCCACAAGAAAACAAGGCAAAGTGAGGAAAGAATAAGCCATATTTAAATGTGGAAACAGATCTAGAAATGGCATGTGAATTTCTTCATGTCACTTTTTCATTAGGTGAAAAAAGAGGTGAATTTTACAAAGTATTGTGAACTTTTCTTCTAGCATCTTGAAAGTAAGGTAACTTATTTGGCACTGCTGCCAGAATTCAGGCAGAGACCTATGTCCCAGGCACGTGTGAGGAGCTGCTCCCAGGGAAAACAGAAACTGCACTGAATTTAGTTTCTTAACACAGTTCCTAGGAAGCAAAAAGTTATTATTTTTTAAAACATAAAATTTAATTTTGTTGAGTGCTTAACTTATATGTCTAGAGAACATTGTGATTAGGGCCAAAGGCAGAGCTACTGAGATCCACCTGTGGGCTTAGCACTGGCTGGGCATTTAGATATCCCAGGACCTGCCTCCAAATAATCAAGTCTGCATTTAATCCTCAGGAAAGAGATGTTATAGAAGATAACCCTCAGGACACAAAACCAAGTCTCAGCAAAAATGATCCAAATTTTGAGTTGCTGGTTAAGCTGGTAAGCCAACTATTCTGGTTTGTTCTTTCTCTTTTCTTGAGAGTTTCTCTTAGGGAGGGGGGAAACCCCCAAATATAACTGGAGGAGATCCAGCCAGCAGTTTTTTTCTTTGAGTAAGTCCTGATCTAAAAAGAAGTTGAGCCAACGGGATGGACATGAAACATCTTGGCAACAACAGTCATCTCTGTGCTACTCCATGCTTTTCTAATAGGACGCTAGATAGGCATTTAAAAAAATGGTCCGTGGACACGAAGGTTCACAGTTTCTAACCGACCCATCAACTGTTGATTGAGTGTAATCAACCAATCACAGTTTCTAACAGACTCATCATCAGCTACGGTCTGATTTCAAATGTTGAGTACAATCAATATAACCTTTAGGGCTGTCTTTCAAAGGGTAGTGAGTGGAGGAGGTGTGGACCGGCAGAGGCTTGGTCCTGTGCTGCCGGTTAACACACAGCGCATGCGTGCCGTCTAGCATTTCTACAGCACACATTCACTTTTACTGTCATATTTTAGCCTCAGAATTCTGAAACCCGCATTTTGTAGAAGAGGAAGTTCAAGTCAGAAAACTTAAATGATTTCCTTAAGGTCAAGAAACAGGCAGAGAGAAAAGTTTGAATCCTGCAGAAGGGCGCTCATCCCTGGGCTCTTTCCCAACCACGCAACAGCCGGGACCAGTCTGCCTACAGTGGGTGGTGCCTACAGTCCGCCTACAGTGGACAGTGTCCCTGTGGACCTCGGCGGCTGCGGGCTCGCTCAGCCCCACGGCATCCCAGGAACCACCCAGGAAGAGAGGGTTTACAAAGAAACAAATATGGCAGTATCTCCGCTGACCATTGGTGATAATACTGCATAATGGTTTTGTTACCCAAACACAACTCTATGTGCTCAACGTACAGTGAGGCCAAACATGCCAAAATGTGGGAGTTTGGAGCAGAGAAAAGTTAATTGCAGAGCCAGGCAAGAGACAGGTGGCTCAGGCCTTAAAAACCCCAAACTCCCTGAAAGCTCTCAGCAAAGTGCTTTTCTAGGAAAGGAGGGGGAGTGTGGTTAGTCCTTGCAGACTTCCCTGTATCAGAGCCTTTGTTCTTGAGGTCCGGTCATGGTCAGGTAATGATGTTCCTATAAATTCTACCAAACAAACATTATCCTTTGTTCTGACAGGAAAGGGCCAGGTCCCAAGGTACAACTTTCACCCTCCGTGCTCTGGTCTTGGCTGACAGGAGGCAGATTTCAATTGGTGGCTCCTTCAGGGCCAGGTCCCCAGACCCTGCCCAGCCGTCATCACTGACAGAGCCAGGCACCCAACCCGACTGGCCCGCCCTCAGGCTCCTCAGGCCGCCCAAATTGCAGGGAGAGGTTCTGGAGACTACCTACGTCCCAGGCAGATGGCCACTGCCATCAGGTCACAGAGGTGGGGATGGGGGAGAAGCTCACCACTGCCTCAAGGCCTGGGGCTCGGCCAATGGGCCGCCTTGGCAAGAGCCCCAGAGCCCTGCAGAACAGAGTCCCTGCTGGCCCAAGGCTGGGTGAGCTAGAGAGCCCAGGGAAAAAGCTGAGATCCACCTCTTACCTCACTGTGCACCAGAAGACCACCACTCGGCTGACGGTTGCTCCAACCAACGGAAGCTTACTGACGGTTGGTTGTTTGTGGGAGGGGCCACTGTGGCACCAACCAATGGCTGAGCAGGAATGCTAACGGTCTCTCAGTAGCTGTTGCCTGGTAACAGGGTGGGGTGGGGAGGGTGGCTAGGGTCGGGTGCGAGTGGGGTTAATGGGTCACAGCATTGGCCCCGTGCTAAGAGCTATACTGGGCGGTGCTCTATTATAGTTTCAAGATAACAGCGGGAGTTTAACAACTGAAACTTTAAATCAAAATCGTTATAAATATTAGATAACTCCAGTATTTTAAAGATGGGGAAATAGATGGGGAAACAGTGGAAACAGTGTCAAACTTTATTTTGGGGGGCTCCAAAATCACTGCCCATGGTGACTGCAGCCATGAAATTAAAAGACGCTTGCTTCTTGAAAGAAACGTTATGATCAACCTAGACAGCATATTAAAAAGCAGAGACATTACTTTGCCAAGAGAGGTCCGTCTAGTCAAGGCTATGGTTTTTCCAGTGGTCATGGATGGATCTGAGAGCTGGACTGTGAAGAAAGCTGAGTGCCGAAGAATTGATGCTTTTGAACTGTGGTGTTGGACAAGACTCTTGAGAGTACCTTGGACTGCAGGGAGATCCAACCAGTCCATTCTAAAGGAGATCAGTCCTGGGTTTTCATTGGAAGGACTGATGCTAAAGCTGAAACTCCAGTACTTTGGCCACCTCATGTGAAGAGTTGACTCATTGGGAAAGACTCTGATGCTGGGAGGGAGAAGGGGACGACAGAGGATGAGATGTCTAGATGGTATCACCGACTTGATGGACATGAGTTTGAGTAAACTCCGGGAGATGGTGAGGGACAGGGAGGCCTGGCGTGCTGTGATACATGGGGTCGCAAAGAGTCGGACACGACTGAGCGACTGAACTGAACTGAACTGAACTGAACTAGGCTTTATATACAATAGGCATATGTTTGAAAGATTAAAACTAACCAAGAACAGTGTTTATAGTATTTCAAACAGAATGAGTGTTCTGATTCTTCTCTTAAATTATTTTCACATTTTAATTTTAGCTCATGAAATTATAGTTGACATTTCAGATGAAGATCACATGGCATTAAACATTAGTATTGTCTTATTTTATTTGAGGCAGTGTGGGGCTGGAGGGGAAAGAGGAAATTGTGTTCTAAGAGTTTTAATTGTCCTAGGTACAAATACAAGGCCATTAGATTTTTAAAATTTGAATATTGTGATTGTTTTCTATTGTAAAAATACTAATTTTACAACTTCAAAAGTATAAATAGAAGGGAAAGAATCCTAATTCCAGTAAGGAAAATTAATTTCTCCAATCATAAACATAGCACTCAATATCAGGGTGTGGGATTTCTTTACACCAGGGCATGGCTTTTCCCTCAGGATTGCTAAAACAGAACTTTGATATATAGAAAGCATGGAACATCGGGAAACCTAACTACCCAGGAGAGACAGTGGTTTTCCCTAAACACAGAAAGAAGAACATGATTTTGGCATTTCATAATACACAGCGGGAAATAACCATTGAATTATTTGATAATGAGAGGTCTAGCTCATTTCAGTCTTGTTTACATGATAATCAATAAAATGCTACTGGGGGAAAAAAAAATAGGAAAGCAATGCACAACCCAAAGGCTTTCTCACCATCACCTCTGTAAGGGCAGAATTCTGCCTTCGCATCATTGTAGAGCCAACACCTAGCACATGACGCTAGATATCTATTTGGATGGATAGACGGATAAAAGTAAATTCTCAACCTGCACCTTCTCAAGATACAAGAGTCCAAGGCCCATCTCTACTATGGCATCAGGCTGGCCATTGTGAGGGACAGTTTGATGATGGGGTCAAGCAGTGGTCAGCAGAGTCCTCCATATTCCCTTATCAAGCTTCCCTTCAGCCCTGTGTATCACGAATCAGAAAGGTGCCCTCAGAGTGACCACCTGACTGCTCAGTACTTTCATTTCTCTGTCTCCTTTGACTGTCAGGCCTTTTGATGATGGAAGCCTGAAATGAGTCATTACACTTTCCTTCTGAGTTCTTTATGCTTTGCCACAGGAGAGAAAACTCCAGCTGGATTCAGCCGAAAAGCGAACCAGAGTCATCAGGGAACTCTTACAGAGCGAGAGAAGATATGTGCAGATGCTGGAAATTGTGAGAGATGTTTATGTGAGGCCACTGAGAGCGGCGCTGTCATCAAACAGAGCCATCCTGAGTGCTGCAAACATCCAGATCATGTTCTCTGATATTCTGCAGATCTTATGTCTCAACAGGTAAATTCTGAATAGCTATATTTTGAAATATTCATTGTGGTATGGGAGGAACACACACTTGCTTCAAAAAGTTATACAGAGGCTCAGTCATTCTCTGCCCTTTTGGGGGACACTGCCTGATCACCTCACAGAAAAGAGATGATTCTCGACACTGGGCTGCAAACAGTAGTGATGATTCCTGGGGTGTATCCCTGCCTGGACTCAGAGCTATAGGTCAAGGAGTGGAGTTCAGTGCCTGGGGATTCTATATTCATTATGCTATTTATGCAAAAGACAATGGGAAGGGGAGCTATTCATAGTCATCAGTGTTTGGCTGATCAGTGGGAAAGGAACAGGAGGCTGTAATGGGACTAAGTCACTAGAATACTTTGCTTAGAGAACCAGAGGCTGGGGATTAGTGTAATAACAGTATATGTATATGGAAGTGTTGAGAGAGAAAATTGATCATTTGCACTGAATAAAGTAAGACAAACTGAGCTTGTGTTTTTCTGCCAGTAAGTCTTTAGATAACCTAGAACAAGTTCCTTAGCTTCGGGGACCCCAGATTCTATAAAAGGAACTAGTGTGCTTCCAGTTTTGAAATTCTGTGATGGCTGAAGAATAACCTTTGATCCAAGGGAAATGGGCTTAGTGATGGTGATGGCATTCAGCCATTGAAGTGAGTTAAGCACTCTGTTCTGAGGACTGTAAGAAACTGTCCCCAGGCAAAGGGGAGAGGGAACAGTCAGGGCAGCCTCTCCAGGCCAGCGTGGGATCCTGACTCAGCCCCCAAGTCAACCTACTTCCTCCCTTTCCAGCTCTGTGTCAAGGCGAAAGGATCTGACAAAAGCCCCTCCCTGAATGACTGAGCACACATTTATTTTTTGTACGTTTATAGGCTGTCATTGGTCAATATTTCACAGCCATGCTTTTCTCATGTTGCAGGCGGTTTCTAGATGACCTGAGAGACAGAGTACAGGAGTGGGGCCCCGCTCACGGTGTGGGAGAAATATTCATCAAGTTTGGAAGCCAGCTGAACACGTATACCAATTTCTTCAACAATTACCCTGTGGTTCTAAAAACTATTGAGAAGGTAACAGATTGAGGGACCATCCAGGCATTTATTAGACCTTCTGAACTTGCGAGGACTAGAAGGATTAGAATTCGTAGGAAAGACTTTTCTATCCTTGGCTTCCAGATCTCCTCCTCTGGTTTACCGTGAGCTCTTTGAGGATGAGGGCGCTGATTTACTTAGTTTTGATCACTACAGGCTGGCATAGTGTTTGACCCAGCAGTGCCTAGGAACTGGTTGTGGGACTGAGCTAGTCCTCATGCAAATTTCCAGACTCCCACCTGCCCCAGTTACTCTGGGGCTTGGTTATAGGAACACAGTTCACAGTTAGGCAGAAGCAAAACTGTGAACCTGCTTTCACACTGCCTCTACAGCCCGTGTGGTGAGTCCAGCTCTCTCATGGAGAAAAGGAATTCATAATCATGTGTGGAATAATGACACTCAATGTGTGAAATCTCACAATAAAATAAGGAATCCCTTTGTTTTGTATTCCCCAGCAAGTGTGTTTTAAACAGTTGTCTTTGTTGTGACAATGTGTATGTAATCTGAGCAGGACTATGCAGCTCTCATCCGTGCAGCTCTCATCTGTGCCCCTTGCTGCTCTCATTGGGATCTCCTTTGATGACAATAAGATAACTCTTTCCCGTCATGAGGAAGGGGGCCTGACAAAACGCAAAGGCAGGATCAAGGAATTCAAATCAGGGACCAAGTCGGCGCTTTCCCCTCCTCAGTTTGCATCAAAAGGGCAGCAGGAGGGGCACCTTGGGATGTGGTGGTGCCCTCTGCCCTGTTCCTGTGTCCACTTTGGCCCTGCCCACCTGTCTGCCCTGAGGCCCTGAAGAAAAGGCCTGGGGCTGGGAGGTCTCTGAACACTTCCTGACCTCAGACATCTCCCTTTGTCGTCTTCTTCCTGCTCCACCCGGGGAGCTTAAGCTCTGCTGCGCAACTCAATTATGTGAAAGTTGCATAAATAAAGCAGTGTCACAGAACTGACCTTTAAGACAAGAATTGGAGCAAGGCATCACATGTTATAATAGCAGACTGGTGCAAGCAATTTTATAGTTATGGATAATGATGTATCTATTTCACTAGCATAGGGGTGCATATAAGTAAGTACTCAGTAAATGTTAGCTATTAATATTATTGAAATCAGTGACTATTTGATTTCTAGAAATTAGAAATACTGGCATCTGAGAAAAATGCGGTGACTTCCTGGGGGCTGTAATGGTGATGAATAATGCATTTTAAAATAGATTTTAAGTACAAAGGAGCACCTTAATGTTATTGTGGAAAACATGCTTAACAGCAGAATTACACACCAATCCCTACACTTAACACTTACTATGTGGCAGGCACTCTATAGATAGGATTTCCGCCCCCTCCCCAGCCCCTCACCGAGTTAGCTAAGACATCCATGAGTAAACTGAGGCTCACAGAAGTTAGGTAAGCTTGACAAAGTCACACAGAATTAGATAAAATTAAAATAGAATTCTAATCCTGGCCTGCTGCTGCTAAGTCGCTTCAGTCGTGTCCGACTCTATGCAACCCCATAGGCGGCAGCCCACCAGGCTCCCCTGTCCCTGGGATTCTCCAGGCAAGAACACTGGAATGGGTTGCCATTTCCTTCTCCAATGCATGAAAGTGAAAAGTGAAAGTGAAGTTGCTCAGTCGTGTCTGACTCTTAGCAACCCCATGGACTGCGGCCCACCAGGCTCCTCCGTCCATGAGATTTTCCAGGCAAGAGTGCTGGAGTAGGGTGCCATTGCCAGGCCTACCTGCATGCAAAGTCCATTTCCGTTTTTCTATACCGATTAAGTTCAATGACTAGGGTTAATTTATGGTATAATTAATACACTATACTTAGAATATCAGGAAGCACCTCTAGTATTAATAGTACTGTGATTAGGTGTAGATGTTGCCCTTTTGCTTTGAGTGCTTCACAGATTATGCTTGTCTGGTAGAATAGAAGCAACACTTCACAACTGTTTTACAGAATTTTGACAATATAACTCTCACTTTTAGTGCAGAGAAATGATACCAGCATTCCGAGCTTTCCTGAAGAGGCATGATAAGACCATTGTTACCAACATGCTGAGGTAAGCCCTGAGGGAGAGCACAGCTAGGTCACCCCAACGACTGGCGTTTTGTGGCCTCAGAAAGGGGCCAGAGCCCCCTTTTCTCTGTGCCTCCTACAGTCTTCCGGAGCTGCTTTTGTACCCATCCCGGAGGTTTGAAGAATATATTCATCTTCTCTATGCTCTGAGGCTTCACACTCCGGCAGAACATATTGACCGTGGAAACTTGACCATTGCAATTGACCAAATCAAAAATTACAAAGGCTACATAGATCAGGTTGGTTGCTGGTAAGAGTCTGTGTCCTTTAAAAATGTTATAATGCTTTTGTGATACTCAGACTCAAAGATTCCAAAATCCCTTAGCCTCTTGGGGTTCTCTTCAAACTTTTTCATCCTTTTAATGCTAAATCATTGTATTCAGTGATACTGAGCACTGAGAGCCTTTATTCTAAACCAAATAATGTTTTCAGATATCTCTTTAAGTACACTTATACAGATTTTTTTAAAAAGAGCAAACCTCTTTGTTTCTGAAAGTACTTCTTATGTATTAATCAACTTTCCTGCCTAAGAAAGTACAGCAATCACAATTATCCTCTGCAAGATTTGATCATCTTGGAGTATAGGACTACCATTCTGAACATGTCACTGTGATGGGCACACAGCCTAGGAGTCTGGGCTGAATGGAAACAATAACACAGTACACCCAGAAAAAAACTTTTTGAACAGAGTCTTGCCACTTGTCTCTTTGTTTTAAAACGCTGGGTACAGGAAATTTAGATTCTTATGATAGTTTATGCAAATACCACAACGTTATCAAGTGCCATATTTTAATCTATTTTTATGTATAAAAACATCACAATTTCAGTTTGCCTAAAATCACTTTCTTTTCTAGATGAAGCGGAACATCAGTATGAAAGATCACCTGTTAGACATACAGAGACTCATCTGGGGGTGCCCTGTACGTATTCTAATGCACTTGCTACATCTCATGCTCAAAAAGGAGACATAGAGATTCTGATTCAGCTAACATCTGTTGAGAGCCTGTTGTGTGCCAGGTGCTGCCAAGCTCTTATATTCCACATCCTTGTTATCTGTAAGGATGCTAGATGAGAAGAGGCACAAGTGGGCTTGACCCCATCCCACGATTTCTCTGTAGTCTTAGCACCTTGCTTGGTAGTACAGAGCTCATGACCCCCTTTGAGGAACGGGACCGTATCTTTATTGTTTTCTGTCTCCCTGCACATAATATCTGGCCCAGGATTCTGCCCACTGAGGACATCTGTAAAAATCCTAGAAGTCCTCTGTTGGTTATCTGTTACCTATGGAATATCATCTGACTCATTCTACTTTCCTTCTCACTGCCTTTCAGTTCAGTTCAGTCACTCAGTCGTGTCCGACTGTTTGAGACCCCATGAACCACAGCACACAGGGCCTCCCTGTCCATCACCAACTCCCAGAATGCACCCAAACCCATGTCCATCGAATCGTTGATGCCATCCAACCATCTCATCCTCTGTCGTCCCCTTCTCCTCCTGCCCTCAATCTTTCCCTGCATCAGGGTCTTTTCAAATGAGTCAGCTCTTCGCATCAGGTGGCCAAAGTATTGGAGTTTCAGCTCCAACATCAGGCCCTCCAATGAACACCCAGGATTGATCTCCTTAAGGATGGATGGGTTCTATCTCCTTGCAGTCCAGGGGACTCTCAAGAATCTTCTCCAACACCACAGTTCAAAAGCATCAATTCTTCAGCGCTCAGCCTTCTTTATAGTCCAACTCTCACATCCATCCATGACCTCTGGAAAAACCATAGCCTTGACTAGACGAACGTTTGTTGGCAAAGTAATGTCTCTGCTTTTTAATATGCTGTCTAGGTTGGTCATAACTTTCCTTCCAAGGAGTAAGCGTCTTTTAATTTCGTGGCTGCAGTCACAATTTGCAGTGATTTTGGAGCCTAGAAAAATGAAGCCAGCCACTGTGTCCACTGTTTCCCCATCTATTTGCCATGAAGTGATGGGACCAGATGCCATGATCTTAGTTTTCTGAATGTTGAGATTTAAGCCAACTTTTTCACTCTCCTCTTTTACTTTCATCAAGAGGCTCTTTAGTTCTTCTTCACTTTCTGCCATAAGGGTTGTGTCATCTGCGTATCTGAGGTTATTGATATTTCTCCTGGCAATCTTGATTCCAGCTTGTGCTTCCTCCAGCCCAGCATTTCTCATGATGTACTCTGCATATAAGTTAAATAAGCAGGTTGACAATATATAGCCTTGACGTACTCCTTTTCCTATTTGGAACCAGCCTGTTGTTCCATGTCCAGCTCTAACTGTTGCTTCCTGACCTGCATACAGGTTTCTCAAGAGGCAGGTCAGGTGGTCTGGTATTCCCACCTCTTTCAGAATTTTCCACAGTTTATTGTGATCCACACAGTCAAAGGCTTTGGCATAGTCAATAAAGCAGAAATAGATGTTTTTCTGGAATTCTCTTGCTTTTTCAATGATCCAGTGGATGTTGGCAATTTGATCTCTGGTTCATCTGCCTTTTCTAAAACCAGCTTGAACATTGGGAAGTTCATGGTTCACATATTGCTGAAGCCTGGCTTGGAGAATTTTGAGCATTACTTTACTAGCATGTGAGATGAGTGCAATTGTGCGGTAGTTTGGTCATTCTTTGGCATTGCCTTTCTTTGGGATTAGAATGAAAACTGACCTTTTCCAGTCCTGTGGCCACTGCTGAGTTTTCCAAATTTGCTGGCATATTGAGTGCAGCACTTTCACAGCACCGTCAAATCCTGAAAGGATTTGAAATAGCTCAACCGGAATTTCATCACCTCCACTAGCTTTGTTCGTAGTGATGCTTCCTAAGGCCCACTTGACTTCACATTCCAGGATGTCTAGCTTTAGGTGAGTGATCACACCATCGTGATTATCTGGGTTGTGAAGATCTTTTTTGTACAGTTCCTCTGTGTTTTCTTGCCACCTCGTCTTAATATTTTCTGCTTCTGTTAGGTCCCTAACATTTCTGTCCTTTATTGAGCCCATCTTTGCATGAAATGTTCCCTTGAATTTTTCTTGAAGAGATCTCGAGTCTTTCCCATTCTCCTGTTTTCCTTGATTTCTTTGCACTGATCGCTGAGGAAGGCTTCCTTATCTCTCCTTGCTATTCTTTGGATGATCAAACCACACAGACATACTCACAATTCTCTAATAATGTCAGCCTCTCCTTACACATTTGTGTTTTGCTCATGGTCTGCCCTCTCAGAAATTGCCTTCTTTTTCTGCTCCACTGGATAAACTCCTATTCGTACTTTAAAGATCCAGTTCAAGTATCATCTGCCCTGAAAAGTTTCCTCCGACATCTCCAGGTCTGAGTTGCCCCTTCCTAGGTATTCTCAACACCCTGAACCTCCCTGTCACACTTTTTTACAGTCCTTTATCCACAAGATTGGGAGCTCCATCGGGTATGAACTAGTGTCTTCTAGTGTTCAGCATATGGCCAGAATTTAATATGTGAATTATATTGAATTAAAGTATCAATCGATTGTGTTTTTATTTGGCCAAATTGAGGAAGCAAAATGCAGTTGTTTAGGCCTAATTTAGATCTGTACATTTTGAAAGGGAAAGAGTAATGGGATTGACTGGATTACAGAAAATTGAAAATTCTTGGAACTCACAGTCCACAGAACTATATCTCTGGATCACTATATGCCCCAAGTGATCATCTCCATGGCTAGGTCAGTAAAAGAGCCTGAAATCTTAATTTGTAACATTTCATTCACTTCCTTTTCTTGATAGATCCCTTCTGACTCACCTACATTCCCACTTTATTTTTGGTAGTAGGAAAGCATTTATAATAAAAAAAAATAATTTCAATAGTTTTAAAAATTAGACAACTCCCTCTAGTTTTAAAAGCAATGCTTTTTTCACAACTGAACTGAGTTCTACTCAACACTTATATCTTTGGGGATATTATTCAGTAGTGAGACTTATTTTATAAAATATACATATATATATATATATTTCTAATTCTTTTTATTTCATAGACTCTATCAGAAGCAAACAGATATCTGATTAGGGTTCAAGATGTGGCCCAACTTCACTGCTGTGATGAGGACATAAGTTTCTATTTAAGGTAAATATTCAACTATCCTATGGCTATGCTACTGCTGCTAAGTCACTTCAGTCGTGTTCGACTTTATGCGACCCCATAGACAGCAGCCCACCAGGCTCGTCCGTTTCTGGGATTCTCCAAGCAAGAACAGTGGAGTGGGTTGCCTATGGCTATCAGTGTGTCTTAATTATCTTGTACCCAGAATCCAGAACAATGTCTGTCATATTGTAAATATACTATAAATCTTTGTGTTGATCTGAAAAGTTACACACACACCCCTCTGAGCTGAGGTAAGGTGTTTATCACCTTACTCACATTCCAGGCAGCTACTTCATAGAATGGAAGAAACTAAACTGTCATTGCCTGGGCCACTAACTCAAGACATGGGATTTCTGGTTTGGTCACTTTCCTACTGAGAGGAGAGCTGATGTGAGATATCACATGGATGATCTGCTCAATTCTAAGAAAGAGAAGACCAGTTAATTATCTGCAGTTAGTTACTGAGGTCAGCACTCGAAAGGTCTCACCGTAGGACCACCATTGTATTGAGGTCTCACATGTCTAGCTGGCACGGTGCTCACAGTAGTGTAAAAACTATTGTGATGTGAAGGTGCTAACATTTCCTTTTCTCCTTTAGAACAAGGATGGGCAAACTTTTTCTGTAAAGGGTCAGATGGTAAGTATTCTAGGTCTTTCTTGTCAAATGATATCTGTGGCAACTACCTAACTTTGCCATTGTAGCACAAAAGCAGCTACATAAATACAATACATGATGATTAATATGATCTTCATAAACAATACATGTATAGCTGTGTTCCAATAAAACTTTATTTACGAAAAGCAAGGAGTGGGGCCATCGTTTTTAAATTCTTGCTTTAGAAAACTCTTTGCCAATCTATGTTTTCAGTACTTATGGCAAGGATGGTAGCTCCACAAAAAGCAACCAAATGCAGAGGAATTAATTCCAATAAAAGAAATGAAAATCAGATTGCCTGTTATTTCAGTGAATATTTCACTGAATGTTTTCCAAAGGCCAGGGCAGGATTTGGGGTGGAGGAGACGTTGGAATAAACCAGTCCCTTCACCTCGATTTAACCAGTCCCTTAAATGAAAATCAAATCACACAACTGTCACTTTTCTCACCGTCACCGAGTTTTTCTCATTTTGGTGTTTTTGGTCAGGAACAATAGAAATGAGCTACAACAAGAGAAGGAAACTAGATATCAAGTCAGCAATTCTAAACACATCAGTGTAGTAGGACACATGCTACGGATTATTCCAGTTTTTTATTATTAATTTTACCTTCACATATTCATTCTCAGACACTCTTCCTTTATCTTTCTTTATCTAAGTCCATGTTTCTGACTGACAGAATTTGCTCTGGGGAGAGTAATTTTAGAGCTCGGAAACCTGGAGGCATTTGTCCCTCTGTAGATATAACCCACATAGTTTTGGATTAAGCTTTTATGTACCTTAGAACTTTGACATTTTCATGTGTGACTTTAAACATGCTGATTTTTAAAGCACTTTTGTTTACTTTTGTTCTCCTTCTAATGGGGTGTTGCCAAGTGCAAAAGTGGAGCCTCTAAGACCGGTGAACAGAGGCACAGCTTAAGATCACCAAACAGGGCCATCCACTGCTCAGATCCTGAGTCCTCTTGAGGACAAACATTACTAAACTACAGAGTATGTGTATTGTTCACTTTACTTTTAGCTTACCCAAAGGGTAAGGAAGTCATTGACCAGGAAACAGCACTAGGGGAGAGAAATATGCAGACTCCTCAGGGATACAGGACTCTGGCTCTGGATTGACTTTTATCCTGGCCACTGCCAAAAGCCACTATGATCCACTAGTCAGAATGTGGATGATGAGGACAAGGTGATAAACAGTTTTGACTCCTGGTGATAAACAGTTTTAGGTCAGCTCACAGAGGCTTCCCTCATGACTCAGACAGTAAAGAATCTGCTTGCAATGCTGGAGACCCAGATTTAATCCTTGGGTTGGGAAGATCCCCTGGAGAATGGAATGGCTACCTACTCCAGTATTCCTGCCTGGAAAATCCCATGGACAGAGGAGCCTGGCAGGCTACAGTCCATGGCGTTGCAGTCGGACACGACTGAGTGACTAACACTTAGCTCACAGAACCAATGACGTACTGTTATCTGTTCATGCCAAAGTTTATGCTCTGAAAATTACTTTTAAAGTTTTATGTATTTATGGAAGTTGGGTACTTTGTTTCTTGGCCTGGCTAACGTATTGATAGTGATTAAATAATGACAAAACACTTCTAGAATGGTGTTAAGAATTTAAACTATGTTTGGCGGAGTCATTGAGTCTATTTGTGAAAAAGCAAAGAAATCCTGCCCAGGTTCAAGGAAAACATTCTACCCGTGGAGTTGGGAGTTGGTTCTTCTGAATCTGAGCAGCAGCAGTTTTCTGAAAGTTGAGTAGGATCCAGAGTTTCCATTTCAGTTGTTCCATTATGTCAATGTGAAAGGCAAAATTATTTGTTTTTACATATGTAGAAGAATAAAGGTTTTTTAAAAAGGGTTCTGGTGTTTTTTGTCTTTGGATGAAACTTGTTGAAGCTCTTGGTGAGTATAAATGGCTTTGGGAAAGCTTTTTCCTAGGTAAAATTCATTTATATGTATTTTAAATATCACTTTCATAATCAGATTAAAATAATAAAACCTCTTTGTGCATTTATCTTTCCCTGCTCACGTCCTCAGGTTACAAGTGGCCTCAACTCCAAGTTCAATAAACGTGCATGCTCCTTCTCTCCTCTGGGCCATCCACCCACCCAGCCCAATTGGGTCATGCCGTTAGAATTCGCCTTTATTTAACTTACTTTTTCAATGCTATCCCTTCCAAAGGGAAAACCAAACATCTGTTTACCAAAGCAAACACTCCTTTCAAATCTACATCTTCAAAGCACCCTGGTAGGCACATTCCCTGGCCATTCAGATAGAAAGGCAAAGTTTTATTACAGCTTTTAAACATTTTTCTCAAATGATATGATTCTTATCAGTAATAAGAGTACAAATATTGCCAAAGAAGTGTCACAAACATGGGTGGAATTCTTTTGCCTAACGTGGCCACTCAGCACATACAGCTCACCACATACCGATCTAAATGCACCCCCTTTCTTGCTTCCCCTTCCCTACTTCTATTTGTTCCCTATTCTCAGAATAACCTATTAACTTAATCTGGAACATTATTTCTTGCAAACTGCCAGTAAATATGAAGCACCCCACTCCTTCCATCCTAAATCATAACCACAGATATGGGAAGGAAATGTTTGAAAAAGGAAGGTGGCTCCAGTGGTTGGATGATCACTGCATTTCTCTCTCCACACACCTAACATGACCTGTACCCCCAACACTCTCCCAAGAGCTGAACCTGAAGCAAAGCACTCCTTAAAAATGTTTAAACCACTCCCTCTCCCAATCTAGTTTTTTGCCCACCTCATGGGCACAGGAGAAGGCAATGGCACCCCACTCCAGTACTCTTGCCTGGAAAATCCATGGGCAGAGGAGCCTGGTGGGCTGCAGTCCATGGGGTCACGAAGAGTCAGACATGACTGAGCGACTTCACCTTCACTTTTCGCTTGCATGCACTGAAGGGAATGGCAATCCACTCCAGTGTTCTTGCCTGGAGAATCCCAGGGACGGCAGAGCCCGGTGGGCTGCCGTCTATGGGGTCGCACAGTCGGACACGACTGAAGCGACTCAGCAGCAGCAGCAGCATGGGCACAGCTGTAATTAATGCACGACTTCAGTGCCTCAATACTCTCAAGTGTGGTTGGTGAATCAGCATCACCAGGGAGCTGCTAGAAACACAGAATCTCAGGCTAGTCTAGCTCTACTGAATTTTCATTTCAGTGAAAATCTCTGGGTAATTCAGATGCACAGTAAAGTTTGTACAAGTCAGAGCCATTATAATACAGAGTGGATTCTAAATGTGAATTATAGTAGCTTTTATGGGCAACAACCTGTCAGTCTTTGGTTAAAAATATATATACCATTTGGTCAATCAATCCTACTCTTGGATTATCTGACAGATATATCAGTGCATGTAAGGAGCCTGTTTATATGTAAGGAACTCGTTTTTTCAAACATTGCTCACAGTGGCAATAAGGAAAAAAACGAAGGAAACGAGGGAGGGAAGAAGAAAGAGACCTGAGCCTGCAAACAAAGAAACGCCCACTAAGTGAGGGAAGAGTTAGAAAAATGATGGTCCACCCATGCTATTATTTGGTCATTAAAAAGAACTTGAAGTGATTTCTATTGCTGAGAAAAGCAAGAAGGAGCCTGGAATAATACTTAAAACAAACTACCTGTAAATAGATGCATACGTAGGTACATATGTGACTACTTGAATGGGTTAAAAAAAAAAGGAAAGATTATATACTGTTTGGTAACTTGAGTAACATAGGCAGAGGGAGGAATGAGCCAAACAAAAAGTGAAAAAGAGCAGTACACGAAAACAACTGTCAGTATATGCTGATGTAACTGCATCACTTCTGTATGACTTTATCTGGATCTAACTCAACAATTTAAAAATTAAACACAGATGATGAAGATAAAAACTATGAATTCCTCTGAATAAACCAGTCAACTGAGTTGCTTGCTTAGAGTAACTTCCTGAGGGCTTCTTGATGCTTCTAGGAGAAAAACATTTTTGGGGGGCTATCCTCCAACAAAGTAACAAGCTTGCTGCACTTGGCCATTCCTGGTCCTGGACAGAGATTGAGGGCATGGGGTGAGGCTTTCCCAAGTTCCTCCCTAGTACATCATTTGATAACCCACACCAGAGCACAGTGAAATCTGCTAAACACTGTGATCTGGCTCCATCAGCGGAAAACCACAGAGAATACTAGATGGAGGTTGGGGACCAAAAAACGCCTACCATTGACCATGGGAGCAACCTCAGTAGAACTGAAGAGCTACTTAAATCCAACTTTTCATCAATTTCTCTCCAACTGATATTGGAAAATTCTCTATTTCCTACTTAGTAAATGCTTTTCTTTTGCCTGCTTTCTACTTAAGACACCGCACACCTGATTCTTGTGCTTCTCTCTAACCCAACCTGCTACCCTTAAAGATGAAACTAAACGAAAACATTCCCCGCAGATTGTCTAAGTACATCAAACACAAAATATCAATAAGGCTTTAACCTGACGTGTTATAACACTGGGAAAATTCAGTGTTCATTTTTGTCTACATCGACTGGATACTGTCCAATGTATAAGCTCAAATCATTCCACCAGGAACCCTGAGGCCCACCCACATGACTGGTCTGACAGACAGAGGGACTATTCACACCAGGAGAAAAATATACGGAGAACTTCAAAAACTCAGTCCAAAGGTCTGAGGTGGGGAAAAACTCTGATGATGAGCTTATCAACGCAAAGATGCTGAAGTGTGTAACAAAGCACGTATATGTGCATATGTAAAACTAAACTCTTTCTCTTTTTTAAACCAGGCTCTATGAACATACCTGTGATCTCAGTCTTTTCCTCTTCAATGATGCACTGCTCGTTTCTAGTCGGGGTACATCTCATACTCCATTTGAAAGGACTTCAAAATCAACCTACCAATTAATTGCATCAGTGGCACTTCATAGGTTAATCATAGAAGACATACCAGATTCCAAATGTATGTATTCTCTTCCTCCGAAGAGATCACACCTTTAAGAAGCTGTATTATATAAAACTCATTAGCTATTAAAATAGAAAAGCAGGAAGAGAACTGGAATTTGCATTTGCAAATAATTTCCCAAGTATTTTTAGAATTTCATTAATGTAAACTTTTCTCTACCTTTGAAATAGCAAAAGAAAGGAATGCTGGCATCGTCAGACACATACCCTACACATTAGGAAAACAGCTTTCCAAAGTCACAAAGGGAGACATAACCCTGTATCATTGCCAGGGAAGCTGGAGTTCTTAATCATTATTTTAAGTGGTTAACCACTATTTTAACTTCTATTGCTTGTAGATCTTACAATTTTTATCTATTACTTTTCCATTATACTAGGACTAAATGATTATTGCAGATTTGACTGTATTCTTCTGTAAATTTGCATTTACGAGTTCTCTAAAGGATGTATTTGCAAATGATGTTTAGTAACAAAACATTTAATTCATAATAATCTCAAAAGAAATAATCATTGTTACAAAATGAAATCCTACTTAAACCTACTGTACCTTTTAGTTTTTATCTTACACTCTACTTCCCAATCTTAAAAAAGATTTGTATCTCTTTTCCTGTATTTCTGTTAGGCCAGACAATCTGAATATAACACATTTTGTTCCAATATTTTTCACTGCACGTGAAGGTAGGACTTACGGGTAAAGCTAGAACCAAGATCTCAAGAGAAGGAACTAATCTAAAAAGAGCTGCTTTCCATTAGCTCTGGCTTCATTTAAAATCTGAGAAAAATTGAACACTAAATGTGAGAATAAATATTTTCACCTATTGAGAAATAAATATTTTCAAACTCAGGTAAGAAGGGTTATCCATAATGTGCATGACATGTCTCCTTCCATCTCCCCTTAATCAGCTGTGCTCTATATCAGAACATCATACTGTAAGCTAAAAGTGGGCATTCAGCTAAGTCATCACTGGCTTCATTCTGTCCTGGTGCTCATACCAGGGTGGCCAAGGTCCAGCTCTCAGCATCTCTTATCTACAATAATTCTTGTAAAGACCTTTACCGGTTCCAGTTCCTTCTGAAATTAAAGAATATCATATCATCTATTACTTTAAAAATAATTGCTAATTATCATTAAACAATTATAAAGATGTTTATTTTAGACTATATTTGAATTATTCAGTAATTCTAAACTGGATTTGTGTTTGAAACTTTAATTTTCAAAAAGTCTTCAAGATGAGTTGATCAACTCTTGAATTCTAAAACATTTTTTCCTTTTGACTGTTACCTACACAAATTAATTTATGTACTTCCAATATTTTTACAGTTATCAAGAATGCATTTATTCTTCAAGGTCCAAAACATGAATGGATTTGTGCAACAGAAGTTGAGGATGATAAATTTCTATGGTTGTCTGTACTCCAAAACGCCATCAAAAGTAGTATGGAAAAGTGAGTCTGGACTTCAAACACCAGGGGTGCCAATGTGCCCTGACAAAGACAGCATGTTGTTTTCTGTTCCAGAAGATTCAGTAAGAAGCAGAATAATGGTTCATCATGGATGATCGGTGGATGAACTAGGGGGATACATAAAGTTCCTCCTAACTTTTAAACTTTATCATCTATGCTCAATTAGGTGAAATGGTTAAGAAAAATTTGAATATAAAAATTTGAACCACTTTTGATAGTTTTCATGGACAGTATTATTTAATATGACTGACAAAACCTAAGACTGAGTAAGGATATTGAGTATTTAAAGATGTTTTCTGATCTAATGAAAAATAAAGTCATAATGAAAAGTATTTCTTAAATGATCAGTCTAGAGAAATGTCTTAATCTGTTGGTGATTTATCAACATCTTTTAACATTTCCATGAAATAGTTATGGATTTTAAAAATATGGAAATCTAAACAGTACTTTACTAAAAAACTGGTCCCATATAATCCAAAATATGAATGTATTTCTATAGAGAGCATTAAAAACATATCACTATAAAGCACTAAAATTTTCTGTAATTCTTAAGTGTTCTTTTGTTACAAAATTAAATTCTTAGACCATCCAAATTAAATGGTTTAAAAATTTGTTACACTGCTAAATTAGAAGGCTGTTTGGTAGAGGGTGAGGGGGTATGTTCTAAACAACAAAAACAAAACTTGCCTGTAATGGAATTTAGCTGAGTAAAAACTGAAGAAATTAAGACAATTCTATTTAAAGCAGAAAAAAATAAAAACAGGTATTGAGTAGTTGTCTGGGCCCTTAAATCTTTCATTTAATTATTTAATAAACTGAAGCTATCACCTGGTTAGCCACTTTGAAACTTTAGCTGATATATGCAGTAGTGATATTTTTACTCAGTTAATGGTAGATAACACTGTATTAATCCTGAAAGCTTTTGGCTGTCAGTTTCCTCTTTGCTTCAAATTCTCCTTTAAGGAAATGAAATCTACTAGTACAGTCTAGGATTGTGAAGTAGGCTATTTTAAACATTTTCTTTTTTTCTACAACAAAAATACAAATTCCTTCTAATTCTTAAAAATTTAAATTCTTGTTAAAAAATGTACAAAAGTTAAAATGTTTTTAATTAGTGTAAAATCACACTTCTGATTATGATAAAACCATGCAGCTTAACATCTGTCAGAATAAAACATTAAAGGAATATCTGCTGTTAGTCAGCAATAAATGTAAATCCACAAATGTGACCAAAATGGAAATACCATATAATACAAAACAAATCCCAAGACACTACATTATCCTGAATAGGACATACTTTAGAAACTCTCTGTTAATAGGAAAAGTCTCTCTCTATAGCAAAAGAATGGAGTGGAAATGGTAACCCACTCTAGTATTCTTGCCTGGAGAGTCTCGTGGACAGAGGGGCCTGACAGGCTACAGTCCACGGGGTCGCAAATAGCTGGACATGACTGAGGGACTAAACAACAAGAACATGGCAAAAGAATGAGTAACAAGAGAACTAAAGATAACCAGGAATCTTAAGGAATTTTCATTTATTATAATAGTGAATAATTAAGATCTTCAGAAGTTCTAGAACATGTTACTTGAAAACACTTCTAGAGACTGATGAGCATAAGCTTATAATTGCGAGTTTAGTGCATAAAACGTGCAAAAAGTGACGTCTGCAACTGGACAGTACTTTTGCGGCTTGCGGTGTCAACACTCTCCCTTTGCTTCTAGCAGACGATTTAAAAACGCCTATCTTCAGTTATTTCCTAGTTTTTCAGGACTGCTGAGGAATTAAAATCTCACACACAACAAAGTTTAAGTCACAGGTGATACTGATCAAATTTTTGTAAGGAAAACATAAAATCTGCCCCCTAAGCTGATGTGAAAAAGCCTGAAAGTGCCATGAGACTCTTGAAGAATGCTGATTATAGCAGAGCTTATGGTTAAAGTATGCCTTATCCAATACAGTTCTTTCAAATTAAAAATCAAATAGGAAATGCATTTTAAAGATTTTTGGATTCTTTAAGTATTAAGCCTAAAAGACAAATTGACAGTTTATTTAATTTTGTCTCCTTTTGAAAATATTTCTGAGTTTGTGCCTAAGGTGTTAAATGAGAAGCCCATTCTGTATATCCAAGCAGTATGAGGTTTTGGCCACGTAAGTATAATGCACCAAAGTTATGGGATAACAAGGGAGGAGGGGGGCTGCACCAACAAACATAATACAGCCTCCAGAAAAAGTCATCCTGACCCTTTTATTGTTGAAATTAAAAAATAAAAGATACTTAAATACAATGGTGAACATATAGGGCAAAACAGAATCATAAAATTTAATGTTGAATTAAGCAGTGAGCTGAATGTCTGGGTCTCCAAACTGGCTTTGAACCCAAAACCGCTTAAAAATGGGTATGTTCACAGTTAACGGCAATTGGCTTATAGGTGAGAGAATGGTCGAAGCTGTTCCAGTTGAACTTCCAGGGAAATTCTCTCCTCAAGAACATCCTGAAAAAGATGGAAAGACAAGTTACGTTTCAACATATAAGAAAATGAAGGCACATCTAACAGCAGCTCTGCATCAATAAAACAATTTACGTTCCTTAAGAAGATGAAGGGACAGCTGTTCCTTTTAGAAACAGTTTCTTTATAGGCGCTTACATTCAAAAACAATCTTAATTAAAATCTTTTTTTCTCATTACTTGAAATCAAGGTAATCGAATGTTTTTTCCTCCTTTATTAGAAAAGCCAGTATTTGCAGATGGTGGCTATTAATGCATGAATTTTGCACAAAGCCCACCCCTTGCAGTAACTGCAGATGAGCTGGTTAACAAAGATTATTTCCCCTGGTGATTACCTCTGGTCATAACAACCCCTGCACCTCATTTTGAGCTTCAGTTTCACAATGAATAAATGTATTTTATAATCAGAATTTCTAATGACTGTCGATTTGGGGCAGTCTTTTCAGACAGTCACCAACTTCTTATGCAGCCATATCCTTTTTTTTTCTCTATCACACTGACAGTTTTAACCAGAATGACCTCCTCCTATTTGGTACCATACTTTCTCAGAGGATAATGAGACAGTGATTTTTAAAAACAGCTTCTGTATACATGTTTCTATGGTTTTTCGTAGTTCTTCAGAAAAACATGCATTAACAAAACTTTCACCTCAAGGTATGCTACTAGCAAGCTTGTCATTTAGTTTTACATTCTTCCTTTACAATCGACCAAATTCACAAGTCATAGAACAGCTATGAATACCTTCTTTGATCAAAGAGTTATATAAGAATATCATTCCTTTAACATACATTAATCAAATGTCCAACATGTGTGAAGTTTTGAGGACAGAGACAAGATGGTTATAAATCTATCCAGGACAATCTCAGTTTATCTCTGATTTCCTGGCCTATATATTAACAAATCCTTTTCTCTTAAAAGTACTTTGGTTTGAACAATGTATTACATGGTCACTGTAAATGGGAATGATTACGACTTAGCCTCAGTGAGTTCAGGTTAGTAGGACAGAGACACAAATGTGCCACAGATATGGACAACGTGATAAATGCTAGAAAAGGAATATGAACAGAATATTACGAGACTCAACTAACTCTGTATTTATTTTACATTTCCATGGACTCCTTCCTCATCTTTATGGTTTACAACCTTGCTACTCAAAGTGAAGTCAACTGTCCAGGAGCATCTCCTTCACCTGGAAAAATTGCAGAACTCTCAGGTCCCTCTCCATACCGGACATGAATCAAAATTTTCATTTTAACATGTGACCCCTTCCTAAGTGTATACAATTAAGGTTTGAGAACCACTGGTTTATAAGATGTGAATGCCTAATAATGTTGATGAATCATACATGATTCTGCTTGTTAGTTTTTATGTACAGGGATTAAAAAAAAATCATGGTTAGTAGTAAGCAAGAAAACAAACTTATCCTCTCAAGTACAGATGACAGAAGTACACACTGGCCCTGAACATCATTTCTATTTAAAGTTTGTCTTTTCTGTTTTAGAGATGATCTAAATTGCCCCCATCCCTCTTCTTTAGACCTGTCATTTTCATAGAATCTGAGTTGTTTTGATAAAAGGATAAATTTACAATACTCGAATCATTGTAGAATTAGTGTGTAGACAGCCACATATATCATCCTGGAGGTAGCTGAGGTCACAACATTTCTACTCTTGGATTTCATTATGAAAGTTAATGAACATTTTCAGTTCAGTTCAGTAGCCCAGTCATGTCCGACTCTGCAACCCTATGGACTGCAGCACGCCAGGCCTCCCTGTCAATCGCCAACTACCAGAGTTTACTCAAATTCATGTCCATTGAGTCGGTGACGTCATCCAACCATCTGGCCCTCTGTTTTCCCCTTCTCCTCCTGCCTTAAGTCTTTCCCAGCATCAGGGTCTTTTCAAATGAGTCAGTTCTTTGCATCAGGTGGCCAAAGTATTGGAGTTTCAGCTTCAGCATCAGTCCTTCCAATGAATATTCAGGACTGAACATTTTAGGAATATGCTTTACATACATTGTAGGATAAGGCAATCATACAAGAAATTAGTACAGGAACTTCTTTTTAATATTAAAAGATTCAAAGGCATATAAAACATTTTAGATCCACACTTCTGCTACTTGGAAAAGTTTCATACTAGCATAAGAACTGCTGGATCACCTCCAAGTCTAGTTCAACACTAAGAGGCTCTGAGTCCATGGAACTTTCCAAATAAAGATTCAGAAACTACATTACCTTTAACTGTTGCTGCAATTCACTATTCAATCTGGCCAAAACTGTGTTGGTTTCCTTATTGCGTCTAATTGATGCCTGAATAGCTTTCTTATCTTTCCCAACAGACCTGAGAAGATAAAGAGAGCAAAAAACTTGACCTTCATTCTGATTATTAAATTTGCTCCCTTCTTCCCTGTGATTTATGGCTAATCCCAGAATGCTGAGGGAGCATCTTTGCCCTGCTAGCATAGCTCAACCTTGCTTGATCAGTTTTAAAGCTCAACCAAAAACTACTAAGCTTCACAGGCTTAATTACTGTAGTTATTGATTTAGTGACTTTTCTGTAGAACCACCTGAGTTTAAGTCAGCGCAGAGCAGGTATAAGCAAACTTTTTCTATAAATGGTCCGACAGCAAATATTTTAAGCTTTGCAGACCATACCATTTCTGCTGAATATTGTTTTTTTTTTTTAATCTTTTCTTTTTCTCTTTTTAAACAAAAATGTAAAAGCCCTTATAAAAACTGGCCATGGGTTGACTTTGGCCCATGAGCCCTACCTTGCCAATTCTTGATTCTAGAACAACCATAGTTAAAACATCAGTGTTACTGTGCACTATAATTTTTAAAGTCTGCTCTAGGATTTGCAACTTGAGTTGAACTTAATAATAGAAGGGGGGGAAAAGTGGGAAGGATATTCGACTTACTCATAAATGAGAAAACTCTCAAAGGGGAAGGATGGAGGACCTGTGCTCAACTACAGGACCAGTCTGACCATAATTCCTTTCTGCTCAATATTTTGAATTACTGTGCATTTGGTTTCTAGTAATTACACGTGTTTAGGAACAGCTTTGATTACCGAGGAATAGAAGGTTGTGATGCAAGAACGGCAGCTAGGACACCTGTCTTCTGTGTATGTTCATCAACTTCTGGCCTTAATTCATCTTCTGATTTTAATCTCCTTCGAACAGGTTTAGGTGGTGGAGCAAGAGGTGTTGTGCCTTTGCTCTGGGAGAAAAGAATTTCATGAATAATAAGCATTTCTTGAAGACATTTGTGGTTTGTTAGCACTTTGCCAACATCATATGCTTTCTTTAAGCCTTTCATTCGCTAAAAATTATGGGTCACTTGTCCTACTTTAAAGCAATTTATATATTTGTGGCAACAGCTAACTTAAATTACAATGGGGAAGAATGTTCCTAGTGACATCACAACTGTAAATGTACCTATTGGACAAAATTTTTTACAGGGTTACATAACAAGCTGAAGGCCCGAATTCTGTGACTCAAGGCTATAATATTCAGTTTTAACATAACACACTCTATATATCTGTTCAATAACTATAAAAGGGAGTCTCCAGAAATATGCATCTAGTATCACCATAGGGTTTTCTGTTCAAATATCCTAAGATATATTATCTTAATGAATACTTTATAAAGAAGTAGAAAACCAGGCAATTCTTTAAAAAATCTTTCATTAAGATATACAATAACTCTTAAAAATGAGTGACTATTTTATTGGAGATCTGTCCTCAACAGAATCAAATGTAACAGTCTGGTATTTACTGTAACCTGATTTGACCTGTTAAATAAAAACAAGAGTCAACTGCCATCCCTTTGGTTAAATGCTATTTTTAATCTATTGCCATTTACTGACAAAATAAAGTTTACTATTAAAAAAATTACAGAAGTACTAACAGTAAAAAAAAAAAAAAAAAAAAGTGTCCAGAAAGTAGCATTTAAATACTTCCAGAAACACTCACTGTTTTAATGACTACTGGAGATGTCTCAATGACAACAAAAAAAGTGACCAAAATTTTTTTCTCAAAAAGTGGCCTGTTATCTGCAATGTACTTTGAAATGCAAACAACAGATAAGAAGGACTGATATATATAGAGAGATGCAGGTATAAAGCAAGTATATTAACACAAGGAAAAACGTTATATTTTTCTATTTCTTTAATTCTGTATTTATATGAAATGAAGAACATTCACTAAACATACTGATAGTCATTTCATTATATATGTAAGTCAAATAATTATGTTGTACATCTTAACTTATACTGTGTTATGTGTCAATTATATCTTAATAAAACTGGAAGAAAAATATAGTAAATATTAATGGTACAGTCAAGGTGTGGCTTTATTGTTGTATAATATAAAATTCTTTCAACTTTTCTGTATGTTTAAAATTTTTTGCAATAAATTTTTGGGAAAAAATTATTCCTAAGACAGCTAAAAAAAGGCAGAGTATAATATTAACCTTAGAGGGTTGAATCTTTCCCTGTTATACTCAGAACTGAAATAACAGAAACTGAGTATGACAAAAACAGAAGTTCTACTTTATGTACTTGAAACAATGTAATAACCACACAAAATTTGGGAACCTCTGGCACGCATTAATACAAATGACAGGCTATCATCTCTACCTCTAGGTGGACTGTGTTCTGAGACAAGCTATATGCATAAGAGTTTAAGGCAGTGAAATGGGTTAGATGATCTCTAACTTTACTTGTAAGATTTTTCAAATTATATCATATAATTTTTATATGTATAGAACAATCAATACTATAAAAGACTTTTGTATACCACATTGGCGGGAGCACTAGCAGCTGTCTTTTCTTCAATTTTACTATCTGTTTTGGCAACTCGAGAACTTGCGGGATCAGAAGCTTTTTCAACCTAGAGATGAGTATATTATTATTACAAATTATATATAAGTAACATACATATATGAATAAATATATAAGTAACAGATCAGAGAGCAAAATGTTTAGAAAACATTCATTCTAACAGTAAGAAGCTCAGATGAAGATGAGAGGAGTTTGAGACTACCTTGTGAAATGATCATGCATCTGCCCCTTTAGGGCAGAGAGGGAAGAGAATATATCTCTGAGGGGATGGCAGACAATGTCTGGGAAGTTCTTTGGTTGGGGGAGGGTACATACAAGTACACCCTGCACACTGCTACTCCCACCTCAGGCCCGCTCTGCCTTCCTGGAGGTACAGCCCATTTCCCTAGTAGCCCTAGGCCAGGCGCAAAGTTTGAAGAACTAGCTGGTAGAAAATTTTCCATGGATCAACTCTGTAAGAACTCTTTATGTAAATTATGCCAGTCAAAAGTCAGTTTTTTTAATCTATTAGAGAGGATCAGTATAAACTGGAATAATCAGAGCAAACTTCAGAATTCCCCTGTTCCCTCCAACTCCATATTTACACTTATGAGGACAGGGATCCCTGTCCCTCATAGAGAAGTTTTTGCTGCTAAAACCAGACAGTTCCCCAGAACACTGGCTGCAAAAATGAATTTCTGGAATCCTGTGGTCTGTAAGACTGTCTAACTGATGTGACTTACTCCCATACAATTTTCACCAAATCACACAATCAAATGGTTAGCATTAAGATGCAACCCCATAAACTTAACTTATTCTCATACAAACTGAGTGTAGCTATGGCAACCACAGCTTATTATACAGAAATCTTCGAATCACACAATCAGATGCTTAGCATTAAAATGCAACTCCCAGAACAGTGTTTTAGCCAAAACCAGATGGTTCCATCTTTTCATGTGACATCTACCCTTCACCCAGATATTGATTCTTACTAAGCATTTTATGCAACCAGCAGGTGGTTTGAGGCCAGTAAGAAATTGAGAAGCATTGATCTAGGGAATATAAACCCTCTAAAAGCAGCAATAGCAGATATTTTACTCACTGATGTCCCTTCTATTATCTGCTCTTTTAGGGGTTCCTCTGTTTAAAGACTGGCTTATAAGCACAATATTGGAAGATTCCCAGCAGAAAATTAGAGAAGCCCTTGAAAACTGACCGGCAAGACCTCTGGATGTTTCTCGGCTTCATCATCTTGTTCTTCATTTACATTTGATGCAGCAAATACTTCAAATTGGCTGAAATCTGCAAAATTTGGTTGCTCTGGTATCTGCTGAGGTGAGGTACTAGTGTGAGTTATTAGGCCATCGGCATCCACTGGGCGATGCACAACGGGACCAGGAGCCTACAAGAGGGTTTAGGATACAGGAAGGAGCAAATCATTTTACTGATCTAGTGTCACAGAGGAGCCTTCTTTTTCTTTGAAAATTTATTATAAGGATGCTCTGATTTATTAGCTGAAAATTCAGGAAGGTGAGCTACAGTAACATTTAGCTCTAACAAACCTTGAGTGAAATGCCAAGACACTAAAAAATTAAGATAACAAATCTCCAAATAAAAAGATACTTTAACAAAATTCTTATTGCCAAGAACGTGCATCAAAGGAGAGAAGTTCAGGCCTTAATCTCTAATTCTCCCCTTGCATCTATTTCTTTCTTAATTAGGTTGCTGCATAATTGTTCATTATTTTAAAAAGCTGTTTTTAAAAATGTTTCATTATGTTTCTAAAAAGACTGTTATCTTTAAAGTGTGAAAACCAGTGCTCTAGCTGTTCTCTAGCACTCCAGTGTACTCTCCTTCAATTTGTCCACTCTTTACAAGATGAATTCTTCTAAAGTCTCCATTTGAAAACTAAATTTATTGAGTATCTACTTTTGACCAAACAAATAACGTCCATCCTTAACAAAGCTGATAATCTAGTGCAGGATACGAGAAAAGTAAACAAGGGATTAAAACACAGTGTGAGGTGTTTTGTGACAAAGGAAGCACAGGAAGCTAAAGGAATAAATCTGAAGTCTCTCTCCTGCTTACCCTTAAAAAATTCTCCATATCCTACAAGAAAAACTCCACCGTCTCAGTATGATGTAAGAGATGCTCTGTCATTTCCTCACCTCTTCAATTTTATTTCCCATCACTCTAGTTGTACTGAACTCAATAGCTCTTCCTTGAAGAATATGCCAGGCTTACCTTACCCTCTTGTGCCACTCCTTCTGGTTGTAATGCCTTTTCCTCAATAAATAGTATTTTATCTTTCAAATCCCTGCTTAAGTCTAACTTCCTTCATTTTACTTGACATTTTCAGTGTGATCCCTGATGTTACTAGCTAGGACATCTATGCTAAAACATTTTATAAGTATGTCTACTATAGCATTTTTATTATAACTGTTTACAGGTCTGTTTTTCCCACTAGATTGGTTCTTGAGTGAAGAGATAATTCACTGGGTTTTACACCTTAATGCAGTAAAAGTATTTTTGTTGGCCCTTTAGATAAAATAAATACTGGAATATTCAAATTTCAGTATCTTTGACAATTAGGAAACCATCTTTTTAACTACAAATAGCCAATTTCATTATAAGACTCTAACTCAGAAAAATCAACCTAATTCATTCATGTAAAAATGTAGCTAAGTCAGTCACATAAAACTAAGCTACAAACTAGAATCTATTTTGGAACATAACAGTTTTATGCAGATGAAACAACTATGACCTGTTAAGTTGTGCAACACTTTATTCACTGATGCAGGAAGATACAGGGAGGTTACCCTGAGTCACTACTAGGTCCAGGACATACATGACACTTCCTATCCCTCAATCCACTGATCCTTCTTCTAAACCCTCCTTTGCCAAGACACTATCATTTGATTCACTTCTAAGTTTCTTTCAAAACACAATCCAAATCATTATTGGAATTCTTATCATCTAAGAAAAGACCTAGCTTCTCCGAATTAAATATGCATTAAGAATGAGTTAGGCAATTACCGATTTTCAAAATAATTCTAGAATAGAATCAAAGACCTAACAGATAAACTGACCAAGGGGACTATAATAACCGATGCTTACTAATGAAGACCTAGAATTACCTGTGAGGGCTGTGGTCTTGGAGGCACTGCAGGAGGTTGGGCAACAACTCCAGCCTGTTGCTGTCCTGTGTGAATACACAAGTTCTCTTTTTGTAAATATATATAATTACTTTGCTAGTAGAGCAGATAGGCTGAATGAATGTGATCAAATGATAAAGATTTCAAATGCCAATGTATCGTACTGGAAGCCAAGTTCATCTCGCCAGCTGTCTGGATATGGTTGAGTCTCACAGCCTCTTCTCAGACCTCTCTTCTCTTGCTCTGCTGCGCACAGCACTCGTCTTGCTCCTCCCTGTTCCTGTAACACTGTATGTCTGGTTTTCTTCCCACCTTTCTGACTACTTTTAGCTATCAAATATGAAGACTTCCAAATTTCCTCTTTCCATTTAGCATTTTAGTTTATTATTTCTAGTAAATGTTCTCAAATAAAATATCAATCTTGCTTAGCCCACAGGTCCAGCGACCTATTGATTTTTCTCTTCTTTCTCATCATTCCAAATACATAATATCAAAAACAGAACACCATCACCCTCTATCCTAACTTTTCTATTTTGACCAACAGTAAGACCAGTCATATAAAAATTGAACCCTCTGAGTACGTTATGACTCCTCTCTCTCCTCTATCATGTAATGTAAGACCTTTTAGCTTTTCCTCCTTAATATCTCCATAGAAAATTTTTCTTTTAAAATCTCTTGTGGCATCTCTCAGGTTCCCATCTTTATCATTTGAACTCATGTTTTAGATAGTCATTAAGGAAAATAAATTCCCTTTCATCTGATACTTTTTCAATTTAAAATTTTTCTTCAGATAAATATCAAAAAATAAGAGAAAACAAAATACTGTGTATCTGTAATCAACTAAATATATTTAACAATTTAACGTATTTAATTTGTATCACAGTTCTCTAACCCCTACCTGTTGTGACAGAAAAGGTCCGATTCATATCTAAAGATGATGATCTAGAATGAGAGGGCTGAGGCCTTGGAGGTGGAGGTGGTGGTGCAGTGTTTTCAGGCGATGTTCCTGAATGAGACCTGCAAAATTGGCCCCGTTACAATTGGTCACGTTATTGATATTGCAGCTTTTCTTTTTAAGCAATCAAACTTAGCTAAGCAGCAAAGGATCTTATTGGTGTGACATTTCTCCAGAGGGTACACAAGTATTACAATGAATAGAGTATTATTTACGATGTGCATTCAACACGCAGTTACTTACTACAGCAAATAATCTTCTTTATAATTATACATTTAACAAAATTTTAAAGAACTTAAAAAAAAGTTGTTAACATGAATTCAAGGTAGACTACTAACCGAGTGTAATGTTTTCATATTCAGTTAAAGGCGATATTAGTCTGAAAAGCTGTTTTCAAAGAAGAGAAACTGTACTTTCAGATATGGTTAGCTTTCAACTTATTTAAATTTGGTCAGCTGAAGTACACTTTGGCTCAACTATGTGAGATGCCATCTCATCTTAAAATCACTCGTTTTAGAGGTGATTATACTCATGTTCACTCACCCTGGAGATCTGCTTATTAGCACCAAAGTCGTCTATATTCTGAAGAATTTCATGGACTAAGATAATCTAATCCTCTTATAGGAATAAAGAGCAGACTAAAATCCCAAATGAGAACTCTAAGACATATGAAGAAGCAGCCTTCTGATTGTGTGAGCTCTTGGAGAGTCTACGTTACCGGTCTCTCCATATATCCTCCAGGTGTGTGGCAAAACACTCTTATGATGTATGAAAAGCAGCGGAAAAAGATGCTTCTGTCCTGCGCAGTTTTGAGAGGATGGTGAAGCCCTGGGAGACAGACCCCTTGCCACCTCACCCTGTCCTGTATCATTTTTGTCTGTGCCTGAAATGTTAACATGTGATACAGGTCTTCAGGATGGGTAGGTAGCCCAACACTGGGCTGCGTGTCCAGATGACATTTAAAAACACCAAACTCTTTTGGTAGTTGTCCCATAAGGCTCTAAAAGGAAATCTGCACATTTCATACTTAAAGAGACTCTCACTGCTCAGCTACAAAAAAGGACTGTATTAAACCAACTGCCAAGAAGTTATCAGTTTATTTTAAACCTTCCACAGAACACCAAGAAGACAACGATTCCTTTTGCTTTTTCTTTGGAAAGTGTAAAAATCATTTCCCTTTTACATCAATCAATAGGTAACCTGACAGCCTACAGAGATGTGAAGAACTGAGAAAAATAATTTATGCATGCATGCATGCTGAGTCACTTAGACTCTGTGCGACCCTATGGACTACAGCCCACCAGGCTCCACTGTCCACGGGATTCCTCAGGCAAGAATACTGGATGGGTTGCCATTTCCTTCTCCAAAAATAATTTATACTTGGTTTCAAATAATTTTCAATATTAAAATGTAACAAAATACTTTAATTATGCTTTTTTAATGAACAGAAACACTAACCTTTGACGAGTTACGTTGTTTCCAATCTGTTCTGGATCCGAAGTAAAAGAGTCTGAACTACTGTACCCATCTGCTGATAAATGGGATATATCCTATTTAATAATAATCATTTCTTTACTTTTTATTCTATATGCCCTAAAAAGGTAACTGAATTATTGTTTCAAACCAGGGATATTCAAAGATTGGCCAACAGGTTAATGTTTCAGCATTGTATTACTAACCATAAAAGATTAGATATAAATCAAATAAATGGTGTACTTATACAACAGAATACTATGCACAGAGAGCAATTACAATCTAAAAAAGTTACTGTTTGATAATAGAGAAATATTCAAAATTAGTTACATGGAAGCAGGGCAGGAAACAGTACATATATCACAATTTCATTTCATATAAAAATATAACATGCACAGAGTAAAGATTAAGGTTGACAATGGATGTTAATTATGGTCATTTGTGGAACAGTGAGATTATAACTTGTATTTTCTTATTTTTATTAATTTCTACAAGTGTGAATAGTTTTTATAATGAAAAAAATTCATTTTAAAGGATAAATTAGGAGCATTTAAAGTTAAAAAGTGAACTTAATTGTTTATGCAAATTTTAAAAAAGTTGATAAAGGAATAAACTGTGCTTAGACAATGATAAAACTTATGAAATTAGCCAGAGGGTACCAATTTTTCACCTGAGGACATATTTTTAATTTCCTCAAAATCTTATAAAGGAGCAGAGAATCCCAGAATCAGACTAAACAGCTATGAAGCAATAAAGAAGTTTTAAAACAGAAACTCTAGGGATAATCTGAAGAAATACTATGAAATACCTTTCAAGAGTTATAAATTGAAGGGACTGGTTATTTAGTTTTGTTTCATTTCAAAGTGTATCCCGCTTCTTTTTCCTGTCAAATCACTGAGAAGTTTAATAATTGGTACAGGAAGGATGCTAAAATTAACACATTTCCATTTGGACGTTGTTAACAGGCATCTCAGACCGAACACGTCCAAAACTGAATTCCTACCCTTTCTCCCACCAATCTTCTACTATAATAGAGTTCTTCAATTTACAGTGGCTCTGGCTAACATCCCTTGAATCACCCTGATTCCCTTGGCCCCACCCCTCACATCCTGTGTATCACAAAGGTAAGCAAATCCTGTGGTCTTTTCCCACAAAATCTAGCCAGAATCTGACCACTTCTAACACTTCTACTGCTACCACCCTAGGCCAAGACATCATCTTCTCTTGCCTGTATTATTATAACCGTTTCCTAAAACCGTCTTTCCCTGTTTGAATTCTTGCCTTCTATTACCAATATAGCAGCCAGAATGATCTTGTTAAAAAAGGAAGGTCAGGCTACATCACTTTTCCATTCAGAAACCTTCTAAATGGAGTTTCATCTTTCTCGGTAGAAGTCAGTCTTACACTGCTCCCCGGTTACTATTCTCCCACATGGTAGTTCTAGTTCAGGTGTTTGCTGGCTATTTCCAGTAGATATAAAGAAGGCATCTTCCCTAAACCAGGGCTCCATATTGGCTATTCCTTTGGCCTAAAACATCCTTCCTTAAGATACTCACACAGTTAAATTCATATCCTTCAAGTTTTAACTCAAATGCCACTTTTTGGTAAGGCTTTCTTTGATCACCTTACTTAAACTGTCACTCCCTCTCCCCTTTCACAACTTAATTTTTATCCAGGGTGTTAACTATATCCTAAGATACAGTTATTTTTATTTCCTTTTTCTCTTGTCTCCCCTATAAAATGCAAACTTCATAAGGGCAAAGAAATTTTTGTTTTGTTTACTGAATACTCAGTGTCTAGAACAGAGCCTGACACATATTAATAGTATTCCAGTAACAATGACTGAATGAACATGTACACAATTTCCTGTGAGAGGAAGAAAGGAGTGGGGAAGAGCTAGCTGAGAGGGATGGCCAACAGGAGGCCTGCCTTGAAGCAGGTGCAGTGACAACAGGCATCCATTTATTAATACAGAGGGTTGCTGCTCCTGCTGCTAAGTCGCTTCAGTTGTGTCCGACTCTGTGCGACTCCAGAGACGGCAGCCCACCAGGCTCCCCCTGTCCCTGGGATTCTCCAGGCAAGAACACTGGAGTGGGTTGCCATTTCCTTCTCCAATGCATGAAGGTGAAAAGTGAAAGTGAAGTCACTCAGTCGTGTCCAACTCTTAGCGACCCCATGGACTGCAGCCCACCAGGCTCCTCAGTCCATGGGATTTTCCAGGCAAGAGTACTGGAGTGGGGTGCCACTGCCTTCTCTGAATACAGAGGGCAGGGCTCTTTAAAAGGATTGACTATTCTCTGCATTATCCAGTGAAGATAATACTAAATGGTTATATACTCAAATTCTTCAGATTCTAAATGCAGACTAAGGATAAGAGACAAGATGGCAGAGGAGCAGGTGGAAGTGGAGTACACCTCTCTTCACAGATGCATCAGGATCACATCTTCAGATGCAGAAGACCTTGCAGAGCACCAGCCTAGAGCTAGCAGGAGTCCCTGACCACCGGAGAGGAACATACAGATCCACACAAAACTGGGCAGGACAAAGAAGGGAAGGGAGAAAGAGGAGCAGAGTCAGCACAACTGAACCTGTCCCCAGCAGGTGGGGAAGTGGAAGAAGGGGTGATATCCCTGTACCAGGGCAGTCGGTTGGGACAAAGGGGAAGCATCTGAGACTGTTGGAGAGTGAAGGAGCTGATCTGTGACAGTCTGAATGGAGTGAGAACCACACAGACAACCTGTGCTGTGGCCCTACATAGCCCAGGCAGGGACACAGCCCACCAGAATGCAGAGCAGCTGGGAGCTGGAGCGTAACCGCAATCCCAGGGCACGGACTGCTGTTGATTTTGGGGAAACAGCCGAGAGGGACGGGAGGGAGGAGACTGCTGTAGGGAGTGCCTCTGGAATAAAGTCAGGCAGTCATGGAAGCAGGGTGCTACTGCTGAGTCACATACAAGGAGTGGCGCCGTCACTTCTCCCCCTACATGCTGGCATGCGCAGCTGAGTAACAGAGGAATATCCCAGAGAAGGCGGCCATCTGAGTGCCTGACATGCCAAGCAACAGAGAAGGACCCTCATCAGACCCTCTGAACGCCAGCTGCCAGAAGCTAGAAAGAGATTCTAACAGCACCACATCTCCTGTGCCCATGGCTGTCAGCCTCCCGGCATACCTGGCGCCATCAAAGTCCCTGCGACCTAAGCACCCCACCTGCACACCTGGTCCTCCCTGGGGCAGACCCAAGTCCTAGAGGCAGCCTCAGGAACTAATTCCTGTAAATGACCCACAAGCAGAGGTGGGGGTAAAACCACAACTGAGTTCCAGGGGCAGAGTGGACAAGGAAGAAGGTTGAAAACCTTTTCATCAGCTATACTAGCTAGAGATTATATCCACATGATCAACTAGGCAGACTCTGTGTCTATGGAATGCATAGAAGGGCGAGTATATCCACAAAACAAAACGCCCTAGCTCTGACAGCTGTGGACACTGGAGGCAAGAACCTACAAGAGGAGAATTAGATTAGAGTCTGTGCTGTCCCCACAGCTGGTCTAGAGACCAGCTCCCCCAAGACTGGAGGGCTTCCTAGCAAGGCGGAAGTGGGCTGTGAATCACAGGAAGGGAAAGGATGCTGACAGCTGAGACCTGAGAAAAACATTTATTATTATTCTTATATTTTGATTGGTTCTGTAGTTGATTCTGGTTTTCTTTCCTCTGATGCTGTGGTTGTTGACTTCATTATTATTGTATCTATTTAACTTTTCGAGAATTATTTAAAACACATTTTATTTCCTTCATATACATCTATCTCTACATTGGCTTTTTGCAGATCTGTGGGGCTTTTTCTTTGTTGTTGTTTCGTTTCCTTATTTATTATATATAAATTCTATTTATATAGAATAAGATTTATATATTATATATATACAATATATACACTACTGTATACAATATTCTTTTTATATATATAGAATATATATACATATATAGAGAATATACAATAAGATTATTATATATCTTTTTATATACTTTACTTTTCTATTTTTTTCTTTCTTCTTTTCACCGTGTTAGTTTGTTTGCTTTATTCCTCAGCTGGCTCTCTTCTTTGGTCTTGTTTTCTGTTTAGTTAGTGTTGTTTTTAATTTGTCGATATCACTTATAGTTTCCTTTGCTCACAGGGTCACTCTCTTGTACTTTGTTTTCTCTGGACTATTTTGGTTTTGTGTGTGTGTGTGTTCCTTTGTTTCTGTTATTATTTGTCTGATTTTGAATTCACCATTTGTCTGGGGTTCTTTTTTGTGTGTGTTTGTTTTAATCCCTTTATTGCCATAACAAACAGCTTGTGGGATCCTGGTTCCTTGATGAGAGATTGGGCCTGAGCCTCCGGGTTGGAAGCACTGAGTCCAGGACACTAGTTGGCCAGAGAATTCCTGATCCCAGGGAGTCTTAATTAGTGAGAACTCCCACAAAGGCCTCTTCCTGTATCCAAGACCTGGCACCACTCAACCGCTGGCAGCACCCAGCAAAGAGCACCTTACCCAAACAAGAAGCAAGACCTCAAGAGGAGACAGGCTTCCCAGAGACACCCCAAAACACACCACTCACACAGCCTTGCTCATTAGAGAGGGGGAAAAACTCACCTCCTCCTACCAGAAGGCAGGCACAAGTCCCTCCCAACATGAAGCCTACACAAACCACTGGACCAACCTCACTCACTGATGGCCAAAATCCAAAATCAAGAGAGGATACGTCAAACACAGTAAGTTAGATAACATGAAAAAACAGAAATATTGTGCAAACGAATGAACAAGGTAAAAACCCACAACATCAAATAAACAAAGAGGAAATAGTGATGATAGTAAAGATGATCCACAATCTCGAAAACAGAACGGAGAAAATGCATGTCATTTAACACATTTAACAATGACCCAGAAGAAACAAAGAATAAACAGAGACAAACACAATTACCGAAATTAAAAATAATCTACAGGGAATCAACAGCAGAACAACTGAGGCCCAAGAATGAACTGAAAGACAGAATAAGTGGAAATAACTGCTGAAGAGTAGAATAATCACAGAAGAATGAGAAGAACTGGGGATAGTCTCAGAGACTGCGGGGATAATATTAAACTATCCATTCCAGTATTCTGGCCTGAAGAATTCCATGGACTGTGTTGTAAAATATTAAACACACCAACATTCAAATTAAGAGGTCCCAGAAGCAGAAGAGAAAAAGAAAGGGTCTGAGAAAATTTTTTAAGAGATTATAGTTGAAAACTTGCCTAACGTGTGAAAGGAAATAGCCAATCAAGTCCAAGAAGCACAAGAGAGTTACATAAAGGATAAATCCAAGGAGAAAAATGCTGAGACACATATTAATCAAACTGACAAAAATTAAACACAAAGAAAAAATATTAAAAGCAGTAAGTGAAAAGCAACAAGTAACATACAAGGGAAACTCCACACAGTTAACAGCTGTCTTTCAACAGAAACTCTGCAGGCCAGGGGCAATGGCAGGATATATTTAAAGTAACAAAAGGGAAAAATCTACAACCAAGACTACACTACCCAGCAACAATCTCATTCAATATTGACAGAGAAATCAAAAGCTTTACAGATAAAAGTTAAGAGAATTTAGCACCACCAAAGCAGCTTTACAACAAATGCTAAAGGGACTTCCATAGGAGAAGGAAAAGACTTACAAAAACAATTAAGAAAATGCCAATAGGAATATATGTATCAACAATTACTTTAAATGTAAGCGGATTAAAAAAAATAATAATAAATAAATAAATAAATGTAAATGGATTAAATGCTCCAACCAAAAGACAGACTGGCTGAATGGATACAAAAACAAGACCCGTATATAAGCTGTCTACAAGAGACCCACTTCAGACCTAGAGATATATATGGACTGAAAGTGAGAGAATGGAAAAAGATATACCATGCAAACGGAAACTGAAAGCTGGAGTAACTATTCTTATATCAGACAAAATAGACCTTAATATAAAGGATATTACAAAAAATAACAGAAGGACACTACACAATGATCAAGGGATCAATCCAAGGAGACACAACAACTGTAAATATTTACACACCCAAAACAGGAGCATCTCAACAAGGCAAACACTAACAGTCATAAAAGGGGAAACTGACAGTAAAACAACTAGTAAGGGACTTTAACCCCCCACTTACACCAATGGACAGGTCATCAAAACAAAAAATAAGGAAACATGAGCCTTCAATGACACATTAGACCAGATGATCTAACTGATATTTTTAAGACATTCCATCCAAATGCAGAAGAATAAACTTTCTTCTCAAGGTCTGCACAAGGAACATTCTCCAGGGTAGATCACATCTTGGGTCACAAATCAAGCCTTGGTAAAATTTAAGAGAACTGAAATTATATCAAGCATCTTTTCTGACCACAGTGCTATGAGACTTGATTTTCAACTGTGGGGAAAAAAAGCTGTAAAAAACACAAACACATGGGGAATATGTTTAAAACATATTAAATAATACGTTTTAAAATAAGCAACAGGTTACTGAAGAAATAAAAAGGGAAATAGAAACATATACCTAGAAAAACAAACAATAATGAAAACATGATGACTCAATACCTATGTGATGCTGCAAAAGCAGTTCTAAGAGGGAAGTTTATAGCAATAGAGTCCTACCTCAAGGAAAAAGAAAAACACTGAATAGACAATCTAACCTTACACTTAAAGCAATTGGAAAAATAAGGGAAAAAAATCTCAAAGTTAACAGAAGGAAAGAAATAATAAAGATCAGAGCAGAAATAAGTAAAAAATAAAAGAAAGAATAGCAAAAATCAGTAAAACTAAAAGCTGGTTCTTCGACAAGATGAACAAAATTGACAAATCATTAGTCAGACTCATCAAGAAAAAATGGAGAAGACTCAAGTCAACAAAATTAGAAATGAAAAAGAAGAGGTTACAACAGACAACGCAGAAATACAAAGGATCATAAGAGACCATTACGAACAACAATATGCCAATAAAATGGACAATCTGAAAAAAATGAACAGGTACTTAGGAAAGTTCAACCTTCCAAGACTGAACCAGGAAGAAATAAAAATTTTGAACAAGCCAATCACAAGCACTGAAATCGAAACTGTGATCAAAAATCTCCCAAAAAACAAAAGTCAGATGGCTTCACAGGTGAATTCTATCAAATGTTTTGAGAAGCACTATCCTTCTCAAAGTCTTCCAAAAATTGCAGAGGACAGAACACTTCCAAACTCATTCTATGAGGCTACCATCATCCTGACACCAAAACCAGACAAGGAAATCACAAAAAAAGAAAATTACAGTCCATGTCACTGATGAACGTAAGTTGCAAAAATCTTCAACAAAATTGTAGCAAACACAATCCAGCAACACATTAAAAGGATCATACACCAAGATCAAATTGGGCTTATCCCAGGGATGTCAGGCTTCTCCAATATATGCAAATCAATCAATGCGATACACCATATTAACAAATTAAAAAATAAAAATCATATGATAATCTCAACAGATGCAGAAAGAGCTTTTGACAAAATTCAGCACACATTTATGGTAAAACTCTCCAGAAAATTGGAAAAAAAGGAACCTATCTCAAGTAATAAAGGTCATATATGATAAACCCACAGTAAACATTATTCTCAATGGTGAAAAACTGAAAGCATCTCCTTGAAGATCAAGAAGACGACAAGGGTGCCCACTCTTGCCACTATTATTAACAACATAGCTTTGGAAGTCCTAGCCACGGCAATCAGAGAGGAAAAAGAAATAAAAGGAATCCATATTGGAAAAGAAGAAGTAAAATTCTGTTTGCAGATGACATGATTCGCTACCTACAAAAGCCTAAAGATACCATCAGAAAATCGTTAGAGCTAATCGGTGAATTAATTTAGTAAAGTTGCAGGATATAAAATTAATAAACAGAAATCCCTTGCATTCCTATGCACTAAGAATGAAAAATCAGAAAAAGAAATTAAGGAATCAATCCCATTCACCATTGCAACAAAAAGAATAAAACACCCAGGAATAAGCCTATCTAAGGAAATGTAAAAGCAATATTAAGAAAACTATTAAGACACTGATGAAGGAAGTCAAAGACAACATAAACAGATGGAGAGATACACCATGTTCTTTCTTGGATTGGAAGAATCAATACTGTGAAAATGAAAATACTACCCAAAGCAATCTACAGAGTCAAAGCAATCCTTATCAAATTACCAATGACATTTTTTACAGAACTAGAACAAAAAATATCCACAATTTCTATGGAAACCCAAAAGACCCTGAATAGCCAAAGCAAACTTGAGAAAGAATGGCACTGGAGGAATCAACCTCCCTGACTTCAGACTACACTACAATGTAGTCATCAAGACAGAATGGTACTGGCACAAAAACAGAAATACAAACCAATGGTACAAGATAGAAAGCCCAGAGATAAACCCACACATCTATGGGCAGGTGTGACAAGGATGCAAGACTTTATCTTTGACAAAGGAGGCAAGACTATAGGATGAAAAGTCTTTTATTGAAAAGACAGTATCTTCAATAAGTGGGGCTGGGAAAACTGGACTGCTATGTGTAAAAGAAGGAATTAGAACATTTCCTAAAACTACACACAGAGATAAACTCAAAATGGATTAAAGACCTAAATGTAAGACCAGAAACTATAAAATTCTTAGAGGAAAACATAGGCAAACACTCTTTGACATAAATCATATCAAGATCCACTATGACCCACCTCCTAGAGTAATGGAAATAAAAATATACAAATGAGATCTAATTAAACTTAAAAGCTTTGGCACAGCAAAGGGAAACCATAAACAAGATTTAAAGACAACCCTCAAAAAAAAAAAAAAATAAAGACAACCCTCAGAATGAGAGAAAGTAACTGCAAATGAAGCAACTGATAAAGGATTAATCTCCAAAATATACACGCAACTCATGCAGCTCAGTATCAGAAAAACCAACAAACCAATTAAAAAACAAGCAGAAGACCTAAACATACATTTCTCCAGATGACATACAGATGACTAATAAACATATGAAAAATGCTCAACACCAATTATTAGTAGAGAAATGCAATCAACACTACAATGAGGTATCACACCACACCAGCCATAATGGCCATCATCAAAAACTGTACAAAAAATAAATGGTGGAGAAAAGGTGGAAAAAAAGGAACACTCTTGCACTGTTGGTGGGAATGCAAACTGATATAGCCACTATAGAGAACAGTATGGAGATTTCATTAAAAACCAGGAATTAAACTACCATATGACCTAGCAATCCCACTACTGGGCATACACCCTGAGAAAACAGTAACTGAAAAAAACACACGTATTGCAATGTTCACTGCAGACACAGAAGCAACCTAGATCTCTGTTGAAAGATGAATGGATAAAGAAGTTGTGGTACAAACATACAATGGAATATTACTCAGCCATATAACAATGAAAGAGTTTGAATCAGATCTAGTGAGATGGATGAACCTAAAGCCATTTATTCAGAGTGAAATAAGTCAGAAAGAGAAAAAGATCATATATTAATGCATATATATGGAATCTAGGAAAACGGTATTGATGAACCTATTTGCAGGGCAGGAAAAGAGACTCAGACATAGAGAACAGGCTTATGGACACAGTGTGGGCAGAAGAGGGTGGGATGAACTGAGGGAATAGGACTGAAATACAAACATTATCATATGTAAAACATATAGTAAGGGGAAGCTGCTGTATATCACAGGGAGTGTGACCCGGTACTCTGTGATAACCTAGAGGGATGGGATGGGATGGGGTGGGAGGGAGGGAACATATGTATACCTATGGATGACTCATGTTGATATATGGCAGAAACTGACACAACACTGTAAAACAATTGTCCTCCAATTAAAAATAAATTAATTAATAAAATAAACCTCACACAGAAGATGTAATTTTGTCTTTCACTTACCTACAGTATTTCCAGAAGCAAATTTCACTGATGAATTTATCTTATTTTCTTCTGAAAGGTCAGATGTTTTCACAAGCAATGGGCTAGTGGGATTAGTATGATCTAGGAGAGAATTAATAGGTAAACATACAAGATATAGATACCTGCATTAATAAATTCATAAACCTCAGAGTATAAGACTTCATTTTAATACTCCAAAGAAGCAGCAAGTAAATCCATGAAATATAAGACAAAGTAATATTTTAATAGGATAAATATAAACCTGTTTATATAGAATTTGTTATCTGCCACAACAGAAGATATCTTATAATGAAAAAGTCAAGCTGCATGTTCATACTTTGTTAATTTTATCCCTTAGGGCAATTAGTTAAATAAAGCACCACACAAACAACCGTAAAATAAGTAATTTATTGTTGTCGACCTACATAGAAAACAAATCTACCTTTGAGAGACCCTAACTAAAACATTTAATCTAAAATGAGGAGAAACTTCAAGAATTAAAGCAAAATAAAGACAATATTCATTTTAACATATACCTCTTCAGTTAAAATTTGAACCCATTTTTCAACGTAGATTCGTAAGAATGATCATAAAAATACAGAATGCATTAGAAAAGTCACATTTTCCAAGCATCCTTATTTAAAATTTTATAAATTCAATAATTTGCTTAAATTTAAAAATATACACATAATACATATATTGCTGTAGAAAGTACTATGTTAAAAATAAGTAATTAACAAAAGGAATTTGAACTCAGAATGACTGCTTGTGTATTTTGGTTTGATGCTAAAATATTAACACAACACACTAAACTAAAAAACAACCCAGCAACAGTTTTCTTACCACTGCCAGTTCTTTTAAGTTCCATTTCCTGCATGTGGATTTTGCTTGGAGTCATCCGAATGGGAACCGGATGAACAATAGCAGTATCCTACAGACAAATGGGAGGACATACAGAATTTGTATTAAAAATGCCAAGTAGATACCATGAAATAACCAAAACTAACAATACTTCAAAAACTAGTGGACAGAGTTCTCATTCACACTAAACTAAGCATGAGAAGTATTTTTTAACTAAAAATTCCAGAATTATATTTAAAAAATCAAGCTTACTATATATGCTTAAGAATCTGATTTGTTTTATAAAAAGTATATTTTAACTCTGAATGATTAAAGATGTGAAGAAAAAAATTGGTCTTACACAATTCATGACAATATTCAAAGGCAAAGTGTGAAACAATCTGATGAAATTATATAAATTTGAACCTTTGAGGTTAAAAGTGAACTATTTATGAGAATCCAAAGACTGAGTAACAGACTGAACTCATTTTCACTAAACTGCTCAAGAAAACTTGACAGTCTTCTTTTTCATGTATAAACAAAGTTAATGAAATGCCCATCGTATTGTAACAGTAGGCACAATACATACTTCATATAGATTAGCTCCACAGAACTGTTTAAAATTCATGCATAAAACTTCCACAAAGGAATTCATTTTCTAAGTTAGGATAAGTAACACTCCTACTCTAATACTTAAACTTTTCATGACTATAATACATCTGATAATCCTCAACTTAACTCATGAGTAGCAAGTCTAGTTAGAGCAGTTAAGGAACTGGTAGAACAAATTTCTGAAACGACTGAAAAGTGTATAAGGCACTGCATGGCAGCCTTTCCAAATGGGAAGGAAGAGAGAAAGGTGCATATGGGTAGCCAGGCAGGCCTGGCCCTGGGAGCTGAGCCACCCAGGGGAGGAACAAGAACAGGATCAAGCAACTGGCTTAATGGCAAAAGACCAGCTGATAACATGGCTACAGGAGTTCAGCTCCTTCTACAAGGAGCTGGCTTATATTTTGAATGTGCTGCTGCTAAAGACAATCTGAGATCCTTAAATTTTGAATATCTTGTAATGAGTTTATAATTTAGTGTAAAGAATAATGACCTTTCAATTTAAGTTAGACACTGTTCTGGTGACAGTATTAGGTAACACCACAGAAAGCTGAGTTCCAGCATACCATCTCCTGTTTAAATTACAGGTCTCCTTGGCTAATTCTCGTAATCTCTAAATTCAAACCATTAATAACAAATGAATTATTTATTGCAATTGTATGGATAAATCCATTAACAGTAATTTACTGTCCCCATACCAGTGAGACTCTGGACAGACAGTTATGTACTATCTAATAAAATTGAACTAACATTTCACCTACAACTCTAAAATGATAGTTATAAAAGATGAATATAATAGATAGATAAAAGTTTATAGATTTCTCACATAATAATGAGTCATATTCAAAAAATTATTAACAATAACTCTAGATTATGGTTATAAAAAATATGGCTTCAAGAATAACTATTTTCTTAACTTACAATTTTAATAGCAGAAATAACTGCTAAGAACCAGAATTTAACATTCTAAGGCAAGATTAAAGGAGAAAGCATGATATCTCATTATTCCAAACCCAAACAAACTAGGAAAAAACAAGCAAGAAAAACTTATTAGATGCTTTAACTCATAATACTGATCTAGTATGTATTCTGTGTGTGTGTTTATAAAGTCAGATTTATGAAATTTGTAACAGAAATATTAAACAGCCTTTTCACATATTTACCATACAAAAAACAGAAGTCACAATAATGACGCCAAGAAAAGAAAATCATGAAATCTTCTAGAATGAATATTCTCTAAATAATCTGCCTAAGTTTCTGTACTAGTAAATCAATTTTCTGTTGTTATGAGCCTGCTGCTGCTGCTGTTGCTAAGTCACTTGTCGTGTCCGACTCTGTGAGCCTACAACAGCTTTAATCCACTAGATCCTGCTACTAGCAGGACAAGGCAGTTCCTGGAAGAGTTTTACACAGATGACCAGGCCTAACCTCAGACTACCGGACTGGAAGCTTGGTTTGTGACTATGACGTGCAGCACAATAAAGAGCATTTCAATATCCAGATGAAGAACCATAAATGCCTATGATTCTTTGAGTCCCGAGCCAAAAGATGCTAAGCAAAACTTCTTCTGCTCCAAATTAGCATCCTCATATTTAAAAATAGAGAAAAAAGTAAAAAGACTGACTGGAGGCTCTGCCCATTTCTTCTGTCTACTCAAATCACACAAAGCCTTTAGGACCCACTCCTACACACTCACAACCATGGCACATTTGTATCATATATTTGAGTACTTCATCTGATACAATTTAGTACTTTACTGAATATTCTATTGTGCTCATGTATCTATATTTTCTACTTGGCTTAAATCTTATTACCCTATTTGTCTTATTATCCTGTTTATCCCTGCTTACTTTCTATTCCTGTGTCACTTAGTTCAGGTGCTCATCATCTGACACTCTCAACCTCATCAATCCTTCACATTGTTGCCTGCATAACCTTCCCCAGCTACCTCTTCAGAACCTCCATCTTCTCAGGGAACTTCTTGTTAGCTCCCAGTGTCTATGAGATTAAGTTCAGATCTTTGGTTGAGCACACAAAGATCTTCCCACTTGTGTTTCAATCATGCTCTTTATTCCCCATCACTGCCCCATACACACCTACCCTATATCTCACTGCACTGAACTGCTCCTGCTCATGATTTTCTCTCTGCTTGGAATGCCCTTGTCCACTCCTGCCAATTAACAGTTTCATTAAAAATTCATCATACAAATGTAACCTCTTTTGTGAATACTTTCCCAAACATACTGGGCTGAGTTATTCTACAGTTCTCCACCCACAGTCTGTTCACAGCTACATATGATAATTATCACAATCAGCTATTATTACAATCATCAACTTGTAATGATCAAGCTGTGGTCTACTTAAGACTGGAATTTTTTTTTGACATCTTGGTATTCCTAGAGAATAACATGAGCACCTGGAAGAGGGCTCCACCAAACCAAGTGACTGGGCTGGGCGTAATCAGTGATCAAATGAACTCCCTTTTCTTATGCTGAGTGACACAAACATTCTACAGCACTCAAGATCAGACATAAACCGTGGCGAAGACTAGTGCACTGCACTTCTCATCATTTCAGAATTTCCCAGCAGAAACAGATTCTACCAGAAGCTATTAACTGATAAGCAGTTCAACAAAAGTAATCAAGTTTCTGGAAACGAGATAGCAAAAACCCAATTTCATAAGAAATCTGAGAGCCTAAAGCCAGCTTGGTTTTCATGTGAGGTCACTGAACTGTGTGACAGCTGTCTCTAAGTGTCACAGAGCAGAGTGAAGCTCTTCACAGACTTAAAACTTTATTGAGCAAATGCCTACTTATCAAATTTTGGCTTTTAAAAATTACTCCATCAATTCTTTCCGACATGGTAAGGTACGCTAAATTTGTATATCTGAACTGTGGTGTTCTTTCTCTCCTATGTGATTCTAATTTGAATGGATCTTATTTACTTACTTATAATTCTCATTTATAAAAGCCTTGCTGAGGATCATTTGGGATTGTGACTACAGACTGTTCTGTGGATAGGCAATATGTTAAGTAAGAATTAGATGATGGTTAAGAAGCTCAGACCCTCACTGAGAGCAGAGCATTGTACCAATCGCAAGTTTATAGTGAGATTATAATTCACCACAAGAGAAAAAAGATGTTTTCTGGTACCAGATTATAAATATTTAAGACTGCCAACATTATTAAATTTAGAGGTCTAAATTCGAGTTTAAAATGTTGATTGACCATTTATATTTTTTTTTCCCTAGAGCCTGTCATACTAGAAATAACAAAAGAAAGTAATGTGTTATGTCATGTAAAACATTAGGCTGGAATTCACAAATTTGGATATTATTTTCAAGAAGTTACAAGAACATCACTGTTATTATGTCAACTATTTCCCTGCATTTTCTGCCAGTCATGAATCAATTTATTTTGCCTTTGAGTCTATATTTTTAATGTTCTTTCCTAGCCTGACAATCATAATACAATGAACTTCTATTTTCAATATCACTTAAGGGTTAGAGAATAAAAGAGAGTCTCGACTGCTATATCCTTCCCTGTAAAGTACTTTTACTAAAGTACTTTAAACAAAATTAACTTGACTCTGCAAATAGGAGATAGGAATAATATGGAGAAATGAAACTCAGAGCTAAAGTAAAACAGCTTATAGCACACCTGTCACTTTCCAAGGGACCTTAATTACTGCTTCTAATAAGCAGCAAAAATTGCTAAGCGTTACCTTTTATTTATCTTCCATTTTTCAGACACTAAAATCAAACATTAACATCCTCAAAGTGGTAAGAAAAGAGAAGCCAAAGGCATAGATAATCTACATATTAACTGTTCCCTAAATAATGAATAATCATAAAATAGACACTTAAAACATTTTGATATATTATGTTTGACTATAACAGCATTCTCTATATTTCAAATAGATACAAATTCTTTAAAACTGTAAAACACCAAAGGTTCATTCATTTAAAATGCTGAAGCCATACTATTATCTTTAAATGCCACTTCTCCCCAATTTATATTAAATAACAAGAGTATTTCTACATTTAATGAATAAAATGCTGGCTATCTTCGGTCAGAAACACCTCAAAAGAATGCCTCATGTCACCTTCTCTGTATCTTTTCACTGAACTTGTTTTTAAAAATCCTACCTTTACACTCTTCTTCCCTTCCTACTTACTTCCTCTTTTCTTTTTGAAAGGTGCTTATTACCATGTCCTTCTCTTTACAGGAAAAAAAATTAAAAGAAAAAGCCGAAGTGAACAGTGAGAAGAATGATTAATAGCTAAGGTTTTGAAGTTTTCAAATAACTTGAGGAACAAGCAGGGCATATATGAAGTTCAATCTATGGGGACAGAATTTATTTTTTAAATCAGGATGTGAACTTTGTAGCATTTTCAAAGCAACACAGCAAACCACAGCAAGACAAGACAGAGGTCCTCTGCACAAATGAAAATCTGATTGACAATTCTACATTGTTTTTCTGAACTTGATTCTCTTGTAACAGAACTCAACATACTGATCAAGTCAAAGCTGTACCATCTGGACTATTAAATAAATGATGACACTGCATATTTACATACATAGTACATATTACATGATGTGTAAGCATACAAATAAAATAGTATTTACTGTCATTACACTGAAATAAACAGCATGTTTAATAAAAACATACTCAATTAGCAAATAAAAACAAAGTTAACAGTATCAATTGTTCACAAAATGCTTCTTTAGACACATGTACCAGATTTTAAAAACATAGATTTCTCACCAAAATAACTAGAAAATACAGAGAATGGTAAAAAAAAAAAAAAAAAAAAGAAAAAGTTCTTTCCACCACTGAACACATAAAAATTGAAAAGCCTGCCACCATTTCCCTCTAAGCACTCCACTGAATCATGCACATCAGCTAAAAACCATAATGAATGAAAATTTGGGTTAATAAAATTAATTTCAAACAAGCAAGCTAAGTGATTGACTTACAGGATCAGCTGGTGCAATGTTAGAATCAAATTGGGTCAGAGTTTGTGAGCTTGAAGAGCGTTCACTAAATGTCTCCCACTGCTGAACAGACAGAGGAGAGACAAGTCAGCATGATGAGAAAGATGGAGTAAAAGATCACTGGAGAAGATTTAGCAAAGTAATTCAGAGGTTGCACTGCAAGTTGTGTTTCATAGGCCTGACAAATTCCGTTGTTTTATTTTTCCATAAACATTTTATATTATCTATGTAAAGTGAGCAGCTTCATAATCAAATGTACAGTAATAACTAATCTCTCTATGGGAGAGATTCAAAGCCTTACAGAACAAAGGAAGAGTCTAAGTGGTATAAATGGTAACCAGATAAAAATTTTAAAGAGTTTTTTCTAGACTAGAGAAAGAATAACTTCAAATCCTTCACTGAAAATCTAAGTGTTAATGCACTGAATTAGTGATGCTAATGAATTCTGACTGTATCAGAGTTTTGGCCAAAACAAAGCAAGTCAGTGTGACTTGCCAGTGCGACCCCTGAAAGATGATTCTATTATGTACGTGCACATATTTTATACAAATGTATAGATATTTAATAAAATATAACTGAGATAAAATGCAAAGAATTCTGGAATTAATATAAATTGCAGTTTATGTCAATCTGCAGCAAATCAACCCCTACATTCAGCATTATGAACAGGGCCATGCCAGACCACAAGACAGAACTGCCAATCAGGCACCCACCTCCAACCCCATGCTAGAAAAATCAGAATGCGGCCACAATGAGAGCAAATCAAGCAACTGAGTATGTGTTATATATAGAAGATGTATTTTGATATGAAATACTACTCTTCTAAAAGAGGTACACAAGTATCATACCTCAAATTAGGTGGAGTGATAAGTGAATAATTTTAGTAACTCCATTTGAAGATCTTAGTAATAAACAGTATAGGATTTTTAGATCAAAATCATTAAAATTATGATTACAATTTGATTCTTAAGAATTATCAATGACTCTGAAGAAGGAAAAACATTTGCACATATAAAATATATACACACAAATGTTTACACACAGACACA